>NC_056739.1:1213522278-1213524778 GCF_019279795.1 Protopterus annectens
GTCACTAGTTATATGGCTTTTCACCACTATTGTCTGAGATAGCCACACACCTCGTGGAGGAATACAATAACATATCACTAGTTATTCACCACTATTGTCTGATATAGTCACACACCTGGTGGAGGAATACAATAACATGTCACTAGTTATATGGCTTTCACCACTATTGTCTGATATAGCCACACACCTGGTGGAGGAATACAATAACATGTCACTAGTTATATGGCTTTTCACCACTATTGTCTGAGATAGCCACACACCTGGTGGAGGAATACAATAACATATCACTAGTTATTCACCACTATTGTCTGATATAGTCACACACCTGGTGGAGGAATACAGTAACATGTCACTAGTTATATGGCTTTTCACCACTATTGTCTGAGATAGCCACACACCTGGTGGAGGAATACAATAACATATCACTAGTTATTCACCACTATTTTCTGATATAGTCACACACCTGGTGGAGGAATACAATAACATGTCACTAGTTATATGGCTTTCACCACTATTGTCTGAGATAGCCACACACCTGGTGGAGGAATACAATAACATGTCACTAGTTATATGGCTTTCACCACTAGTGTCTGAGATAGCCACACACCTGGTGGAGGAATACAATAACATATCACTAGTTATATGGCTTTTCACTGCTATTGTCTGATATAGCCACACATTCCTCAGTTCTAAGCCTTTAGTTTTCCTTGTTGCCTATTTGACTTCCTTTTGTTTTACTTGGTAGTGTCTTCTTCCTTCCTCCTGTATTTCCTCTCTAACATTAGGTGATTCTTCATTTGGAACTACACTATTTTTTTATTTATTTCTCTGTTGCAGTGTGATATAGTCCTTTCCACCTTTGCTCTGTGCAGTGCTTCATTCTGAGTAATACCATTTCCAGAGGTTCACCAGCTGCCATCATTTTTTGCTTGTTTTGTTTTTTTTGAAGTAGTGAATGCCACTCCACCCTGTCAGCCAACTGCTGGGCTATACTCTCAATCAGATCCCCAGCCAAGGGGTTTGTGGCTGTCAACTAGATTCCATGGGAAGTATCAGACCATACTCACAATCTATGGCCTTAGGGATGCACATTCACTCTGGTCTTCTGCTCAAGTTAGAAGAAAGCATGATTAGTAAATAGTATTAGAATCTTCAAGCAGTAAATGCATTTAAATTATTTAAATTTTGCAGTTAGATATTTTGCCTTGGCTGATAATGACTGCATTCCGCACAATAAGGTGCCTGAGTGGAGCTCTTGTTTTAGAGTGGAGAGAGAGATCTGCAGACAGAAAAAGAGAGAGAGAGAGAGAGAGAGACAGAGAGGCACAGATTACTGCCTGGCAGCATTTCTATCACTAGCAAACAGCACCTTTTTATCATTTTTTTCTGTCTCACACAGAGCTTTTAACTGTTACCCTGCCAAGTATTCTGCACTGTTTCTAAGGAAATACACAGAAGTGAAAAGGATTTGGTACCAGATAACTCAGCAGGAGCCTTTTTTTGTTTAAATAAAGAGCACACTTTGAGTGCTTCTTAGTTTGGGGCTGCGGTTCAGACATAGAAGGGCACAGATATCATTTTTATTCTGTGTTGCATGGAAATGAAACCCAGCTTGAAAGAAATACTCTGCTTGTGTCTGTGATTCTTCCTGAGAAGTGGGTAGGGCGAGAATGGCATTTTACAAAGTCTAACCTATCTATATCCAAAATTCAAAGCTTGACACTAAAATTCATGTTCAGGTGCTTCTAGGCAGGAAAACATTTTTGAAGTGGTGACAAAAATCAAGTAATTCCTGCCATTTTACCGACTGCCCAGTTGCTTGGCATGCTCAAATGTCTGTACGTTTTGAGATTGCTGAAAACAGTGCAGTCATTCTAATCAACCTAAATGTGCAGATTTTGGGGCATTTGGGGGGGTGGGTTCTGAAGCAGATAAACAAATGTTTACTGGCTTGTTTTAATGGTGAATTCTGCTCTTTATAACCAAAAAATACGCAAACTGATGACAGAAAGTGATCTTCCTTTCCTAGATATGAAGCTTGATGAAAATGAAGGTGTTGATAATAGTAGACTGGAGCTCAGAATGGAGGAACACGAGGATAGACTCGATGAGAACCTCGGTTTAGATGTGATCATATAAGTAATTGAGTACCTTAAATGGGGATTTGCTGATTGAAGATAAGAAACTTTTTATGAAATAACTGGTTCTCTCCATAACTCTCAGTCCCTTAGCTTTTGTAATAAATGCCTATATGTGTTAATATTGACAGTTAAAACTATCAAAACATGAAACATTGATAAAACTGAAGATATACCAGTGAGTGAATATGCCCTGTCCCCAGTGTGTGCAATCTTGGAGGTCGTACATATAATTAGCAGGGGGGGGGGGGGGTGCACAGGGCTTGATTGACCCCTGGAAAAAAAACGTTTTTTTAATGTAGTTAGGTATTGGCGATAGTTAGTGTTTATAGATACTTGTAACTGTTGATATTTAGGAAGTT
>NC_056739.1:1213887278-1213897278 GCF_019279795.1 Protopterus annectens
CTGACTCTGCCTAGCACTCTTAACATTGCCTGAGCGGGTGTGCGCACCGTGCACTGGGTTTTAAAGGTTTTAAAAAAAAGTTAAACCAGGAAATAGCAGCTCTGTGCTTATTTGGGCACTGTGTTTGCGCGGCGTGCCCCTAGGCTTGAACAGGAAGGCAATGGGAAGGGAAAACAGCAGTAGGAAGGTAATCTAGGAGAACTAGCATAGCTGGCAGGTGAAATGTATCAGAATCAGCCAATTACACAGGCAGCAGACCAGCCCAGTCCAGAACACTACTATAAACTATGCAAACACCTTCCCCTCAGGTTTTTCCCACACTGTACACCACCGGTGTAAACAAGTGGGGAACTTTTAGCAATCACAAAATGATAAGGGCTACAATAGCTATCATACAACTTGTGGAAGAGGCTGAGGGTGGTAAGGATGTGAATGCTGTCAACCAACCCACAGTGAGGAGACAGAGAAGAGTGCACTGACCCAGGGTAACCTACCAGGGGCTACATGAGCTGGAGATAGTGGAGCGCTATAGGGTGGGCAGGGACCTCCTACAGCAAACTGTTGAGCTGTGCCAGCCACACCTGACACACAGAACTAACAGAGGGGAACCTATCCCAGTGGATACCAAGGTATGTTTAGGCCTAAGAATACTAGCTACAGGTACCTTCCAAAGGCCAACTGGGGATATGATGGGGATCTCACAGGCATCAGCAACCAGGGAACTCCACCAGTTCCTGGATGCCATTTCAGCACATGTCAGTGAGCATGTATATTTCCCCAACACCCGTGAGGTGTTGGCCAGCAATATGCAACTGTTCCACCAAATAGCAGAATACCCTGAGGTAGAGGGTGTTATAGACTGCATGCACATATATATCAAAGCACCACCTGGTGAATGGGGTAGGGTCTACATCAACTGCAAGGGCTTCCGCTCCATCAACTGCCAGGTCATGTGCGATGCCCAGGGCATAATAATGAATGCGTGTTCTGGCTGCCCTGGAAGCTATCACGATTCCCAAATCTGGCATCTGAAGCAGCTGTATCAGAGATTTGCCAATGGGGCATCCCTCATGGTCACCTACTGGGGAATGCTGGATACGCACTGGAGCCTTGGCCGATGACACCCATCAGAAATGCACACACACCCGAACAAGAACTCCATAATGAGGCACATGAACAGACCAGAATTATAGTACAGCGTGTGTTTGGGATGCTCAAGTCAAGATTCCAGTGCCTGGACACATCTGGTGGAGCCTTGCAGTACTCACCAGCTACATGTACCTAAATTGTCATCGTATGTGCCATGCTACACAATATGATCCTGCAGAAACAGCTGCAGCAGGAACAGCACAGGGCAGGGCCACACAACCCCCCCACCATTGCCAAGGCCTGCACAGGCACAGAGTGACTCGGAGGAGGAACAACCTGAGCCTGCCCCAGTAGGCAGCAGGAGGCATGCCCAGTATGCCCTGGCCTTGGCAAAGAGGCAAAGCATAGCACCTACACTGACACAGGAGGGACCCAGGGAATAACACCTCTGTCTGACTCTCACATACAGTAAATGTTTACTCCCACACTGAAGTCCCCCCATTGATCTAACTGTCAAATCTAGCAGGGTACTATAATTACACCTGACCTGACCACCAAGCTCTTAGGCATAACAATAGATCAAAATCTCAACTCTGACACATATATTAACACTACTATTAAAACTGTTAACAGAAAACTTGGCTCACTCTATAAGATAAAATCCTTCCTCACCCCTGAAGCCAGAACCACCATTGCCCATACCCACCTGATCGCTACCCTCCTCTATGCTTCATCTATCTATACAAATCTTTCCAAAACTAACCTAAACAAACTGGCAACCTCCTACAACAACATTGCCAGATTTGCTACGGGTATACCACATAGAACCCATCACTGTTTAAATCTCAAACAACTAGGCTGGCTGGAACTCCAAAACCAGCTACTATTTCAGCAACTTACAATTACCCATAAGATTCTCTTTCATACCAATAGGACTCCTATTCTTAGTAGCATAGTCTCTCCTTATAGAAATCTTACTACCCTACGCTCAGCAAATAAATTACAAGTAACCATCGAGAAATCCCTTAATAAAGCAGGGGACTCCCTCCTTTCAAATTCTGTGGGTAAGATTTGGAACAAACTCCCCAGCAACCTACAATTATAGGTTCATAGGTTGATACTAGGCTATCTGCCCTATGGCATTTATAAGCCTAGTCAGAGTGTGTTTGGCTTTTGCCACCCTTTTAGATTAGTTGACTGTGCTTCTGTATAGTAGGTCACAGAAGGTAGCCCTTTTAAGGTTAGTTTACTGTACCTCTGTCAAGCAGGGACACAGAAGAGATCCCAGGGGTAAACTTACGATCTCCCATCCACTCGTCAAGATTTCTCTTAAAGAGGGTCAGTGGGGGGCTCTGCCTAACATGGATTGGGATTTTGTTCCAGAGTGAGGGGAGCCTCTGGGATATGAATCTGTCCCTCCAGCATGTCCTATTTATTTCTGTGCTGAAATTCAAGTCCCTGGAGCATGTAGCTCTAAGGGATTTGGATTTCCTGAGGTGAAGCATGTCCATGAATTCTGGGTTGGACATGGCTTTATACGTCAGACACAGATCGCCTCTGAGTAGGCGGTACGCAACTGAGTAGAGCTGGAGTTTCTTTAGCCGAACTGCATAGGGCATCTGTTTGAGCCCTTTGATCCTCTTGGTGAGATACTTTTGGGGTCTTTCCAGTTGCTGCAGGTGTTGGTTAAGGTATATCCCAAACGGGGCATTGTACTCAATTATGGGCCTGATAAGTGATGAGTAGAGGGGCACAATAACCTCTCTTGATCTAGATGTGAACCCTTTCGTGATAAGGTGGGCTATATAGAAGGTCTTTCTAACCACTTTGGCAACGTGATTGTCAAAGCAGAGATTGCTATCTACTTGGGTCCCCAAGTCCCTAATTACTTCTTCCGTACTTAATGGATTACCACCTATGTGGTAATTTGTGGGCACTTTGTTTTTCCCAAAGGGGATGACTATGCACTTTTTGGCATTTAGCTTTAGGCCATGGCTCTGGCACCAGTTATCCGTCTCTGTGAGACCCTTTTGGAGGATGCTTGTGTCAGCCGGAGAGTTGATTATGGCACCCAGTTTCCAGTCATCTGCAAACTTGGTCAGCCATAGTCCACCCGTGTTAGCCTGTACCTCGGAGAAATATATACCGAACAAGAGAGGTCCCAGGACTGAGCCTTGTGGGATACCACTTATAACTGGTTTAGAGTCTGACATGGCACCTGCTATTCTGACCATATGGGTTTTATCCCTGAGCCAGTTTGCAACCCATCTTGTGACATAGGGGTTGATATTTAAGCTGGTGAGCTTATTTATAATGCCCGAGTGGGGTATTGTGTTGAAGGCTTTTGCGAGGTCCAGGTAGGCTGTGTGGACTACCTTCCCTTCATCTATGGCTTTGGTAACTGTTTCAAAGAAGTCGACCAGGTTCAAGAGGCAAGATCTGCGCTTAACAAAGCCGAATTGGGTAGGATCAGTGTCTGGAGGTTCCCAATGTCTTTGTTTATGATTTCCATGATGATACGCTCCATAGCTTTGCAGACCAGACTAGTCAGGCTTATAGGGAGATAGTTTCCAGGGTCTGTTGTGGCACCACCTTTGTGGAGTGGGACCACTGTTGCTGTACGCCATTCCTTGGGTACATATCCTGTAGTAAGGCTGAGAGTGAACAGTGACTTTATATGAGGGTTTAGTTCTTCTTGGAGCTTGTGTAAGACGCAGCCCGGGACACCGTCTGGTCCCATTGATGCTGTGTTTTTTGCTTTGGAGAGGGCAGCTCTCACCTGTGCATCTGTGATCTCAGGAAGGCTACACTCTGTTGGGATAGACATTTGCTCTTTTGGGGGGTAAGGGGGGGAGGAGTTTGCACTGAACGTTTCTGCCAGGATGTTGGCAATGTCTGTGGGTTCAGTGTATTTTTTGTCATTTTGCACTAACTCAGAGCATATCTGGGAGTTGCCTTCCAGGTTTCTGACACAACTAAAGAAGGCCTTGTGATTATCTTTAGTGTCTTGTGCAATTTTTCTTTCGAAGCTGGCCTTAGATGATTTTATGACGGATTGTAGTTTCTTGCTAGTACTGATCAGTGACGCCTTCCCTTTTTGGGATTTTGCTCTGTCATGTAGTAGCTTTCTCCTTCTGTTGTATAGCTTATTTATGGTCGGGGTCCACCAGACAGGTCTCCTGCCTTTGGAGGAGTGAGTCTTGGTTTTATTTGGGATAGCATGCTCCATGCATTCCTGTAGGTGTCCATAGAATTCTTTTGTAAAGGATTCTGCATTTTGGGCCGTATTTTCCACTGGCCCAGGGGCTTTGAAGGATTCCACCTCAGTTTTGAGAAATGTGAAGTTTGCTTTTGAGAAGTTCTTCACCGTGGTTTCCTTGGCTAGGAGTGGGGATGGAATATGGATGTCCAATGAGATTTGTTTATGGTCTGATCTTACCAATGAGGGGTATACCTCTGGTGTGGAACATAGAGACCCCATGTTGGTGATGGCCAGATCCAATATGTTTTCCCCTCTTGTGGGAATGGTGACCAGTTGTTCCATAGCATTTGAGTTTATAAATTCTAGGAACCATTGGGCAAGGGTGTTTGGGCTTGAGTAGTTTTCCCAATCGATGTTTGGGTAGTTAAATAACAATATAATAGTGTTTGGAGAGACCTTCATATTCTCCAGTGTTCTCAGGAAAGCCGAGTGAGGTTCCTGTGTTTGGGAGGGTGGTCTGTAGCAGGCTACAAACTGAAAGGCAGTTTTTCCCACTGTTAGTTGCACATGGATGGTCTCCGATGCTTCATGCAGTGCCACTAACCTGGAGGTGTGGGTATCTTTGATAAATATGGATACTCCCCCTCCTTTTGTGGTTCGGTCCGAGTTTTGGGTCCGGAAAGCATGGTATGAAGTATAACCTGTTAGTGCTGGGGTGCTCTTGGGAGCCTTGAACCAGGTTTCTGTTACTGCACAGATATCGATATTCTCCATACTGAGGAGAGTCTCGAGTGCGTGCATCTTGAGGTTTAGACTTCTGGCGTTGGGCAGCATTAACCTTAGTTTTTTTTTCTTTGTGTTGTCTATGGGGGTGGGTTTGGTTTTGAGCCTTGACTAAAAAAGGCACTATGGGGGAGGCAAGAGCCTTTGCCAGTATTCGAAAACCCAGGGGTGACAGGTGCAAGCCGTCCCTAGCAAAGCAACGTGGCTTGTTGAGCATGTCATCCCAGGCTGACAGACACTGGATCCCTTTTGAATGACACCAATACTTTAGCCAATTGTTAAAATTTATCATTTTGTTTTTATACTGTGGCATCATTCTTGGTGAGGGTAAGATGCTACTCAAGGTCAGGGTCATACCGGCCTGGGCTACATGATCAAAGAGCACCTGTATGTCTTTTTTCATGTAGTCCAGGGAGGTACGTCTCAGGTCATTCACACCAGCATGGACAATGATGGAGTCATATTTGTACTTGCTTTGGAGTGACCTGAGTGCTTGTGTTATGTGGCGGATCCTGGCACCCAACAGGCAGCTTACAGTGACCTTCTCCTTGTTCAGCCTAGTGAGTGGGACGTCAGTGTGTCTGACAATAGAGTCACCTATTACAAGTGTATTAGGTGTGTTGTTTAGCCTTAAGGGCTGTGACTGTGTGGCACACTGACTTTGTGAGCTATGTGCTATGTGGATATTGTTTCGTGGTAGGTGTTGCTTGGATGTCTGCTTTGGAGGTCTCTGCTGCTTAGGCAGATTTTTATTTAGAGCCTCCGAGTATGTTTTTGTGTGTTTATGTGTTTGGTTTGCTGATGCGATAGGTCTATGTGGGACTGGATTTGTGATGTGTGTGGTTACCTTCTCCTCCTGACAGGCTGTGCCAGTACTGGGTTGAGAGAGCTTAGCCTCCAGTTTGGCTATATAGTTGCATCTCTCACATATATTTGAGCTTGTTTGGAGGAGGAGAGGGTGGTCTGTATACATAAGGCAGTTGTAACATTGCCTCAAGATTCCCAGATTCACCAGCTGGACTGGACAGTAAACTCAAAACTGAACTTTGGACATGCCTGAATAATATAGGGAACTACTTATTGACTGATCAGAAAGAACCAATAGGTAGCAAGTGCTTAGAAGGAGTATAAGAGGATGTAGTGCTTTAGTTTGTGTTTACCTATGAGATTACTTATACAAATAAGTGCAGGGCTTTAGAATTAAAATAGAGTGCTTAATTAGAGATTTAGAGCAGTTCTAAGGGAAAAGGTGAAGAGCAGACTTTGTGGAGCCGGGAATAGTTTAAACCTGTTTAAGCGGCGCTGCCTGAGGCTGCTCTGTGCGCAAGACCGCGCAAAAAGACAGTTGCAGGGTTTTAAGCGAGAGAGATCAAGAAGTTTGGAATTGACCCAAAATGGCCAATAAAACTACAGCTTCTAGGCAGTAACCACTCCTATAGGGACAGGCAGGCTGCTCAGTGTTAACCACTGCCACTGGTGAACACAGAGACTTCCCTTTAGCCCAAGCAAGCACTGGCCTCCAAGAAACTTACAAACAGTTCAGAACAGCAAATCTGTAACTGAACTTTCTTAAATTTCAGAAAGTGGGAAAAAAGTAAGATTTTTTTGTTTTTTCTTTTTTTGTTTTAGTTTAAAGGTAGCAGAGATACACAAGTAGCAAAATATTCACAACAGTGCAATAAATGACCCCACACTTGAGTGCTAGGCCAAAGTCAGGTAAAATGCAATTTTAAGAGAAAAAAATGATTTTAAATTAAGTGCAACACAGGAAATGCAACCACTTTTCAAACACCAACTAAAAGTACACCTTAAACCACATTGGTTATGCCCATGTACTAACCCAGATTAACACTAACCATCAAGTATACTGCCTTTTCCCCCTCTATTACCCACTAGTGTGCAAATATACCCTTCTCTTAGCTAATATTGTAGTTTCTTATTTCCATCTTACTTCATGAAACTTACTCTGTACTTTTCCAAAACCCCTCTCCTGCTCCTGATACATTAATTGTCAGTGTTAGTATTAATGCCACCTATGGCATATCACATAGTTCTACAGGCATAGGTTCAATGGTTCATAGGTAGGTACTAGGCTATCTGCTCAAGTGCATTTATAAGCCTAGTGAGAGTGTGTCGGCTTTCGCCGCCCCATTGATTAATTAACTGATCCTCTGTCAAGCAGAGCCATAATAACTAGTTAGAAACGTTCATCCCTTCCTCACTCTTTTGTATAACTATTGTCAAACCGTATACCTCAAGTATATGCTTCACATACTACTGCATAGCCAAAACCCTCACTCATGTTTCTCTTGTGTTGTTAGTTCCTTCAATGCTGACCTAAAGCTATTTGAATCCTGCTGATGTCATTCACTGTTAAATACACATTTGGGTAAGGGCACTCCAGCAATCCCCATGGTGCATCCCATAACAGCATCATAGAACTCTGGTAGGGGTTCTAATCCCACACATGGCAGTTGAGAACGTTTTGTGTGTGTTTCTGTTTGTGTAGGGAGCAATGCATTTTAGGCTAGTCACAATCAGTGCAATTCAAATGCCCTACTTTGGCAATCCTGCTGATGTCATTGACTGTGAAATACACCTTTCGGGAAGGGGCACTCCAGCAATCCCTGTGGTGCGTCCTGTAACAGCATCATGCTGTAGTGTGATATAGAACTCTGGTAGGGGTTGTATTCCCACAGATGACAATTGTGGACATTTTGTGTGTGTTTCTATGTCTGTGTAGGGAGCAATGCATTTTAGGCTACTCACCCTCAGTACAATTCAAATGCCCTACTTTGGCAATCATGCTGATGTTATTCACTGTGAAATATTCCTTTTGGGAAGGGGCACTCCAGCAATCCCCATGGTGCATCCTATAACAGCATCATGCTGTAGTGTGATATAGAACTCTGGTAGGGTTCTATTCCCACACATTGCATGGATGTTTTGTGCGTGTTTTGATGTCTGGGTAGAGAGCAATGCATTTTAGGCTAGTCACACTCAGTACAATTCAAATGCCTTACTTTGGCAATCCTGCTGATGTCATTCACTGTGAAATACACTTTTGGGGAAGGAGTACTCCAGTAACCTCCATGGCACATCCTATATTGGCATAATGCTGTAGTGTAATATACCTAGTTAAATAGGAGTTCTAATCCCTGACATTACAGGTGTGTGTGTGTGTGTGTGTGTGTGTGTGTGTGTGTGTGTGTGTGTGTGTGTGTATGTGTGTTCATGTTTGTCATTCGTATCCTGTGTGAAGGTGGTTGTGAGTGTGTAAAAACTGGACTCAATGTGGAGCGGGTTTTGCAAACTACTTATATGGTGGACCAAGTATATATCACAATGTCCACCGTACAGGGATAACAGATGTGAAATGGCCTAGAGGCTGGGGTACAAATCCATACCCCTAAATGTGACATCAATGCCAGCTGAACAATGTTAGCAACCCTTGTATTACTCCGGGAACACTCTCAACCCATGTCTCATACACACACAAACTTGCATAGGCAACAGCCGCTATGTTGCTAGTACCCTGCATATTGCCCACTGATAGTAACCATGGTGTGATTGCAGTGGGCTACAGAGAGCATGGCACCCTATCCACCAGTCCAATAGGCATGTACATGCTGACAGTGCACCTCCCCCATGTTCCCCACAGGAGACCTGCAACACCTGTGGTGCCATCAAATGTGACCCACAAGGGACATACCATGCCCAAAACACAAGCCCTGTATGGACAGATGCCACTGACACCAGGGAATACCAGTATCATGCTATCAATGTAGGTGCAGGGTCAACCTGCTGTCTACTAACAGTTCCCACCACATGAGGCCAGGACTGGCACATCTGATGATACTCTGTGTACACAACATGGGCCAGACACCCCAGGTACAGTTCCACATGTCACTGTACATGCATGTGGGAGGTGTGCACATCCCAGACACTGTCCGTATCATGGACTAAGGAACACATACATGGCCTGCAATGCACAGCATTGGCCCCACTCAATAGTCACCCAGGTGACTGGATGGTGAATACAATACCCATCTGTGTGGGCAACTCCAGACACTACACCCCTGAGCCACATTGCAGACCATTGTCATGTGGCCTGATGCCAAAGTATACCCATCACCTAGCCGTGTATAGCCATCTGGCACTGTCGACCACAACACACCCATTAGGCAGTGCACCCCTGCATGTTAGTACTGACACCCATGTCTGTGTGTGTGGTGTATGATGCATATGACCACATTCACAATCACTACAACCCCCATTGGCATACTGAAGCATGCTGTCTGATGTCAGACACCTCCACATACCCTTTACACATATAACCTCCGTATGACCCCTGTGGTGCATGTGATACCTGCACAGTACTGTGTTGTAACAATCCCACTAGTGATGAGTTGTATTCCTGGCCCTGCCAAGTGTGTTAATGTGTGTGTGTGTGTGTGTGTGTGTGTGTGTGTGTGTGTGTGTGTGTGGGTGTGTGTGGGTGTGTGTGTGTGGGTGTGTGTCCCTCTGAGAGTGTGGCTGTGTTGATGCTGACACCTGTTCATGTGGACAGGCACATGTACTACACCTACCACATAGCTACCATATCCCTGTTGCAGATGTCACTCATCATCACATATACATTCTGAGGGCTCCCCAACATGTAACCTATGTGGTGCATCCACTAACTGCATGGACATATGATAGCACTACATAGTCATCAGGGATTTGATATCTTGTACTGGTAGGTGTGTGACACAAACCTGCTTAAGTTTTACTCTCCCACCCCTCCCTGGCTTTTCTGTGCCTCTGTCTACCTCTCTCACTCCCTCTCTGGTGGATGTGGAGACTTACACCTGTATTGCTTAGGCAGCAGCATGTGTATTGTAAGTGATGCTCAGGATCAGCTGATGGCCCTGCATGAAGTGC
>NC_056739.1:1213904778-1214007278 GCF_019279795.1 Protopterus annectens
GTGTGGAGTCTGCATGTCCTCCCTGTGGTCGCCTGGGTTTCCTCTGGGTGCTCCTGTTTCCTCCCACATCCCAAAGACATGCTGCAGGTAGATTGGACACTCTAAATAGGCCCTAGGTGTGAGTGTGTGCATGTGTGTGCCTTCTGTGGAAGGTTGGGCTGGCAACTCGACACCATAAAACTCCACTGCCAATCATGAGCGGACAAGGTGATCCGCTGTGGTGACTCCTAACCGGGAAAAGCCAAAAGAAGAAGAAGACTATGTGTCTCTCAGTTGTACTAAATGGCCTCTGGGGATTACACCTGCCATAGACAGGCATTCCTACACATTTAATTTATGGTGCACAGTGTGGGTAATAGTGCTTAATACAACAGTACTATTACATGCTTGCGAATCTACATTACCATATGATACCAGAGTATACACATGCAGTCCAGCCGTTAGACCTTTATTGTCAGGCTATTACACTTTTATTAACATACAAACAATATGAGACTCTTCCTACCATATTCTCTAGTGTATGCAGTACTTGCCTTGAACAATGCAGGTTTTATACAGGCAATTAATTTACTACTACTTTTAGTTTTATTTCCTATGACAATAAATGCATGAGTATTACTGACCTGCCTCATGTCACAACCTCACCAGGCGACTGACATGGGCATCCTGGTTAATGGCGTGCTCCATTGCAGATGTCGGGGACATAAGAGGAACAGTTAGCCATACCTATCCATGATATACCTGAGCTGGCAATTATTACACACATAATGAGGTGATACTCACACACAACTGGGGCATCCCCTGCCACTCTAGCCTCTTGGATCCACTCCTATAAGAGGTCCCCCCTTACGCTGCTTCAGGTCGGCATAGTGATACCTGATCTGCTCACCAGTTCGGGGTATGCCAGTGGCACTGGTGAAGTCACGGGTGAGATGGTCCCAGGCCTCTGTCTTATATTGGGAGCCCTGGTACTGGCCCTGCAGCAGACTCTGATCATAGTCTTTGACAAGGAGTCCTGCCATGACTTTGGACTCCTGGATGCACCAGCGCTGCGCCCGAAAGCGCACACCTTCTCCCCTTACTGCCATTGTGCCTGCAAGGGGAAGCTACAACCAGTTATGAGATGTATTCCCACCTCTTGGGTTTAAGTAGGGCTGATTTCCCACACTTTTCTGTGATTGGCTGGTTTTGAAAAGGTTAGGCTATTGGCAAACCTGCTTACCTAGGGTTGGCATTATTTAAAGGGGTATAACACTGGGCACATTGAGTTAGCTGGCCTACACATTGCTTAAACCTACTAAGCTGGCCTGTGCAATGCTTAGCGTTGCTTACATTAGACTTTGCATTATAATTCCTTTTTGGCATTAAGTTATTATTCATTACACCTTATATATATACCTGGTATCCATGATTCATGTGTACGTACACTGTATGGGGTCCTTGTGTTTTATTGGGGACTTCAACACTCTATTAAAATTATTCCTGACTTCTGGCCTTACTGCTGTACTCTGGTTCACATATTTATGTTATGTAGTTGGTTAAGGCACATATGTCTGTATACTGATTCCTTTCACAGGTTCAGTTTGGTTTTACTATGGTGAAGACTTGTTTGCTGATACCTCATTTTTCTGTACTTCTGCATTAGCTTGGTGGTTAATTACTGTGGTTATGGTGTATAGAGTCCTGGGTTCTAGACCTGCATGGCTGTTTATTTTGTTGCTGGGCAGAACAAGGGCCATTGGATACAGAGTGATTAAGGCACTTTTGAGCAGTTGTAAGCAGGTTTGTGTGGGTTTGTGTGAGGGTAAGCAATGCTAACCTCCAGTTAAATATGCTTACAGAGAGTTAGCTTTAGTATTGCTTAACCTGTGTGGGCTCTCTTACTAGTGCTTAAATATGCTTGCTACTGCTTATTGGTGCTTAAACCTGCTTACTAGTGCTTTATTCATTATGACACTGACACCTCACATGTGCGTTTTGCTGCAGTACTCCATTTCATAAATATATGTTATTTAGTGGGTTATGCAACATAAATATTTCATAATGTGCTTTGCCATGGAAAATGGAATGTGCTGCAGTGGGACTCGAACCAGGAATGCCTGCTCGTAAGGTGAATGCTCTGCCCACTATACTATTGCTATGCTGCTTCATTTGTATATATCTTCCTTGTTATCCTCTTCAGCCATTTAAGCTGCATTAACCATAGCTAAGCGATGGGCACACCCGCGCACGTACGGTTAGCTTTAATCGGATTTTAAAATGAAAAAATAAAGGGTTTGTTCATTTTATTGGTGATTACTTGGTGTTGTACACGAGGGGGAATGTTGGTGGGGATATGCAGACACTTATGAGTGGTCTCGCTCATTTCTTACCCCTTTTTGCTGTTCTTCATTGCGGGGGGGGGGTGTATATTCTGAGAGCTCTGCTCTCAGACACACCCCCTGCACTCTTACACACTCTGTGTAAGATTAGGAGCTCAGGCAGCGTGCCTCATTACTATACATGGCACTCTGCCATCCTGCTCCTAAATGTGCTAGTCCTGCATGGAGGAATAGTAAATCTGGGGGATAATTTTCACAGCATGCAAACAGTTCACACATTTGCATTATCAGTGACTACCAACCACTTGTTCTACTTGAAAAAAGTATGTGAGTGGCAAGCATTTATTTGTATGAGTGTGTGTGTGTGTGTGTGTGTGTGTGTGTGTGTGTGTGTGTGTGTGTGTGTGTGTGTGTGTGTGTGTGTGTGTGTGTGTGCACACGCGTGCATTGGGAGAAGGATGATAACTTTAGCATGTGAAAATACTGTCTCTCTAAAATGTTTCCTTTTTTAAAAGTAGTCTTCAATCATAAAGCATGTTTAATGGGAAACAGAACACCCTGAGAACATGAATAATGTTATGCAAGTTACTCCTATAGCATGAAGTAATATTTGTACTATACTCTCTGGTCTAATTATTCTAGTTATTGCAGCTTTTTATAAGACAGAAGTTCCTTCTTGTTCATAAATTCATGATAAATCATATAGCTGCCTCTAGAATATTTGTCACTGTAAAGCTACCATGGACACAGTTGGACCATTGTGGACACAATTTATTTTAAAATACATAAAAAATAAAAAAATAAAAAAATACACAATCAAGTTGCCACGACTAAGCACTTTCACCTTACTTAGGTATCATCAGAGTCATGATCCATACTCAACTTACAGAATTTTATATATAAACAACCCTTTACGTAACTTCCAGTGTTTAAAAAACACATGAATAAAAACATCCAATGACAGCAAGTTGTGTTAAAAAACATTGTCTAAAACTTAATACATTTTATAAGTTTTAAAACTTTAAAAGTTTAAAACTTTGTATCTTTCCAACTTTGTGAAAAACAGTTACAAGGAAGCCTAGGATTTTTTTTTAAAACATAAAACACTAATTAACATGAACAACAAGCAAACCTTCACATTAGTTCATATTTGGCTAATGACCTTTATATCTATCTGAGCCAAAATCATTAATATTCTTTCATCCTCTGTTTCAATATGGATGAAATACAGATATTATCATTAAAACCTGGCTCAGTTTTGACATTAAGTCTTAACTGCCACTTTGTTTCTTTAATTTCAACTTCTAGTTTAGGGTCACCCCCCTTCATTAATGTACACCATGTCTATAATGAAAAATAGGAAGCTTTTGAAATTAGTACAAATGGTGCTGTGAACATATAAACCACTTGCTGTCTTCTTGTTTTTAATGTCTCTGGTGGGCTCAGCATAATCATTCCTGTCTCTCAATCTCCTTGTTGTTTTATCCATAGAACCCTGGGCAGGTTATGCATGTTGCTGATCACAGCAAGGACATTAAAAACAAGAAGACAACAAGTGTAAATTATGTTTTATATTGCAAAGTTATGAAATTACATTTATTCTGTAAAATCAATAAAAACATTTAAGCAAAAAAAAAAAAAGAAAGTGAACAGAAGCACGCAGCATTTTCACATTCTTTCTTCAACTGAACCACCAGTCATCAAGGGATCTGTACTACATGCCTTTGTATGATGCAAAAATACTGGTACCAGCATAAATACATGGGTGTTCAAAGTACTGTTTAAAAAGAAGGATCCATTCATTCCTCAGTTAGTGCTGTCACATGACCTGACTTGTAAACCTATTACAAGTGACTATGTTCTGTATAACTGACACCCTTAAGTACTTTATTGTGACTATGACTACGCAATGGTATCTTCTGCAATTTTAACTCAAAAATTGTTTGAATTTGTATTGTCTAAATTAAATTTATCAACTAAAGATTTATTATAACATTTAACACTGTCATAATTATTTTGAATAACAGTGTTGTATAACTTTTAAAATCAATTTATAATGTCTTACAGTCTTATTTATTTTAATTATTTCTCTCCTCCTTATAGGTTCACAGGTGAATACTAGGCTAACTGCCCTTACAGGACATTTTAAGCCTAGCCAATAACCTCAGGCCAGAACCAAGCCTTGTACCTTTTATGTGTGAGATTAAGTCCTTAACCATTATGCCAAACACCTCCCCTTTCCCTCCTTTCCCATCAAGCCATTTACAGCTTTAAGGATCCATCTGATTCCACATTCACCTGGAAATTAGTACCCTGCCTCACCCTATGGTGAGTCTTCCATTACTGGAGGAGATTTGTTTCATGGCGCCTCAGCTTATTACCCAGGTTGATGGAACAAGACTCAAGCTCTGGTGGCTGTCTTGCTTTGGAAGACAGTATTCTTCACGGAGACCCTGACCCTTCCTCTGGCAGTGAACATGTGCACACATGAGACTCCTGCTATATTATTTGCCCTATGTGCATGAATTCTGCTACACACACACATACAGACAGACACACACACACACACACACACACATACACACACGCGCAAGGAGACATATTTATCACACCACCCCCATGTCCTGCACTCATGATTGCTGTGTGATGCCTCTCCTCCTCCTCTGACAGGTGTACAGCAACTTTGCAGTAGGTTAGACCTCCTCTCTCCCGCTCCTCGGGATGAGTGAGTTCACACTGGCCAATCATTCTCCCCCCTCCCTGATGACTCTCTAGTACCAATATTCAGTCCCAGATTGTCTTGGCTGAATTCATGGTCTTATCCCTCTTTATCTGAAATCAGCTTTCCAGCCTTATTTTCACACTATCAGTCTTTGCTGCCTTTATACATAATGTGATCCCTTGTTGTGACATCACGGATGAATACTTTTAAGGTGGTTTATGCTCTTTTTGTATGAACAAAATGCATTATTAGATTTGATAACAGCAGTTGAAGCATGTGCATATTATTTCTGTTGCATGCATAAAACACTAATATTTCAGTTCTCTCTTAGAGATGACTGCTTAGTTGTATAAACACTATCAATAAGAGCACCATACCAGATTTCTTATCTTGGAACAATTATCAGCCACAAGAACACATTAAATAATTTCCTTGTGAGATAAACTAGTTGTGTCACTTCTTGCTGAGCACATCTAGGATGTTAGAATAAAAGTTACAGGATATCCTTGTGATGTAAGACAGCAGTGCACCTTTTCTTATGTACATCCATTATGCAAGAATATCTGTAATTCTGCAAGAAATATGTGATGTGAAGGAAAGACCATTTCAGTAGAAAATTGTTAGTGCAGTTACAGTAAGGAAATATGACCAAGGCATATATTTGAAATGTCAGAACTGAATTCATCTGTTTTCTGTTTGAGTACAATTCCCATTCTCAGCACATTTTGGCAGGCACACAGTCTGAGTATACTGAGTACCAAGAATATCAGGAACATTCTGGTTCTGGTCAACGTGTAGAGCAGGATTCAGAGATAATAGTGCTGTAACAGAAAAAGAGAGAAAATGTTAGCTTCACATCACCATATGAATAATTCAGAATAACAAAGTAGGCAGCATTCCAAGAATAAAGGGCCATAAATGTAAAGGTTAGAGAAAGACCACAGAAAGAAGACATACTTAACCAGGGAAAGGAAGGCAGAGCTGTGCAAGTGGTAGCAGAACCATAACCTGACTCATGGAGAAACCCATTGATCCTAACAGCACTAAACAGGATTCAAAATACACAAAGTAATGAGGACCAAGAGCAGTACAAATGAAATAAGTCGACAGAATAGCACCATGGGGCATGTGACTGTGCACTGCAAATGCAGCCCAGATTCACAGACCAGAAGAGAGTGAAGTATAGCATATGGCTACCTCATAGGTAACACACAGGTCTATGTCATATCATCGAATGGTCACATTGTTGAATGTCATCTCATCAACAATGCAGGCCATCAACCCCCCTCCATGTGGGGGGATGTGGCCCCCACACCCCTGCTAATTATATATACCAACTCTGAGATCACACTATGGTGTGGAAAAGGGCAAAATTCCTGATCCACACTATAATGCAATCTCAGTCAGAACCATGCGGCTATCCAATGATATGACATAGACCAGTAACACAATACTCCTGCCAGGAATGATAGGATTCAGTGATGTGCAGATAAACCTAGTTAAATAGGCATTTTATGCTACTCTAAGCCCAGTATTGAATTAGCATTTGCCATCCAGTGCAGATCCTGCAATCTGAAATAAAGGAAAGGAACAATTGCAAATGCACTGTAGAGTATAAGATGAGTTTTCAGTAGTAAATCCAGACACTAAGCACGTTGCCATTTCTTTTGCAGATAAAGGTCGTGTGGAATGCTCTATGCTTAATATCAGCCCCAAACAGCAGAAAGAGAATACAAAAAGTGTTTGAAAAGTTATAAGGTCTTAGCTAAGCTAAGAAGTTAGCATATTTATGCAGACACAAAGTTACCTTACAAATAAAGCAAAGTAATCTGATGTGGATGTTACAGGCATGGCAATTTCTCCACAGAAAATATTCAGTCTTGAAAAATGCACTTAGGGAACACAGGCTGGCAGTTCTTGAGCAAGGGGATCCACATCCCAGTACAACTGCATATGGCAAGAAATGGTTTGGTGTGTGAGTGCCACTGATAACGATACCAGCAGTGGACATTCTTTACAGGTGATCACTAACCACGTACAGTACCAGGCTAATGGGCAAGATAGCTTTCATCCAATCAGGGATAAATCTCATCAGAATAAACAATGAATCCAGAAATAATAAGGGATAATCGGGGACACTTGTAAAATATTAGTACTATTAACTTGAGACACTGAGAAAATAAGGGTGTGAATTAATATACATTTACTGAAGTAAAAGAAGTCTAGAGCTGTAATTATTGTCATTATTTATTAATTGTAATTCACCACATTTTCTCCAAAAGCCATCAGTTTTAGGAGGGATTAAGAGGGACAAAGCTAAAATATCAGCCAAAATCGGGGACATCCCTGAGAATCATGGACAGCTGAGAGGTTAAGACATATCAATGCTGACCAAATGCCACTGGGGATGAATCCGCACAATACCACTGATTGCCCAGTCTCATCACAGTTGATGTTTGGTGAGCAGGATGTTGGTCAGATAATATATGGTGGTAATATCAGTGATAAAACCCCAATAAGTAAAGAAAATATTTATCTTAGTTGACTTGGAGAATGTCTTTTACTGCTTGTGGTTGCTGGTGACCATATATATATATATATATATATATATATATATATATATATATATATATATATATATATATACATACATACATAATAGTCAAATATATTTTTCCTATAAATAACAGACGTACCTGAAGTTATATATGTCTTCCCTGCCTGTATTTAAGGTGGAGATCAGCCTGGCTTACATTATATATATGTTGTCTGAAGTTGATGTGTCTGTCCACCATTGTCCTGTTATGTGGATTGAGGCTTACTACTTCTGCTCTGATTGTCAAGGCCATCAGATCTGATCATAGTATCACTGTCACAGTCCCTGTCATTTGATCAATATCATTTACAATAACTGCCAATATAATGAAATCAGGGCTGGCCTTTGGTCAGCTGGTGTTCTAGGCAAAAGGGCACACAGTACCCCCACACCATATGTTTCTCCCATCTTGGTCTACCTATACCATCCAGATTACTGGAAAATCACCCCTACTAGAGCAGTGCCCTAGGTGGCTGCCTAGTTGGCCTATCCCTAAGGCCGGCTATGAATGAAACCAAGTAATTTAAACTACATTTTTAAATGCAAAATGCTCCAAAGAAAGCCATTATATTAATTATTTTCCCCCCAGGGGACTAGCTTCCTATATCCATCACAAACCCTTATTTAAATGCAACTAATTCCAAGATCACCCAGCAGTAGATAAGAAACATAGACCACTTAGAGAATCTTCAGTGAAGCCCATCCCTTTCCAGCATAAACACAGTATGTTCCTATATCAATGTAACAGACCTGCATTAACACAACACAGAAACATACAAAATTGCAAAGTCTTTTATTATTCTATTACATCAACTAACATTCAACATTAAACACGATGGAAAGACACTGTTCACTAAAGCTGTAAGTCTGGCAATTAGCACAGAGGATTAAGGCTATGAACTGTTAATGAACTGCTTCCTGTCATCCAGGGTTTGATTTCCTCAGCCTCTGTTTTTCTACTGTGTAACTTTGAGCAAGTCAATTAACCGGATAGTGCTTAGGGACAAATGCAGAATTGAGCTGGGCTTTTCAGTGGTCTCTAGGAGCACTAAAAATCCAAAAAGCTCTTCAAGGACCACACAACTAGTGACATAGGATCATAAGATCATAGGAGATTACTAGGTTATCGACCCAGAGGTCATTTTAAGCCTACCCATTTCAGCCCAGTGTAATACCATAGAAATGCTAGTCAATATCCAAGATTGCATTTAGCTATGACTGTCCATGTCCAGGAGGGTTGTGGGCTCTATCCCCAGTAAGAATTTACAGTGCCCCATCCACTCATCCAGGTTTCTGTTGAACAGTGTCATAGAGGTGCTGTGTTTCACATGAACTGGTAGCTTGTTCCAAAGATGCAGCACTCACTAGGAGATGGAATGGAGACCCCTAGCCCCATTTGATTTACAGATATGCAGCAAGTTCATTAGGTTTGGGTCTTGGATTGCTTTGTAGAGCAGGCATAAGTCTCCCCTAAGAAGTCTATATCATCATCTTCTTTCGGCTGTTCCCATTAGGGGTCACCACAGCAGATCACCTATTTCCATTTCTTCCTGTCCTCTGCATCTCGCTCTGTCACACCAACCACCTGCATGTCCTCTCTCACCACATCCATAAACCTTATCTTAGGCCTTCCTATTTCCCTGTTACCTGGTAGCTTCATCCTTAGCATCTTTTTCCCAATATACTCAGCATCCCTCCTCAGCACATGTCCAAACCAATGTAATCTTGCCTCTCTGGCTTTGTCTCCAAACCTTCCAACCTGGGCTGACCCCCTAATATACTTATTCCTAATCCTGTCCACCCTCGTCACACCCAGTGCAAATCGTAACATCATTAACTCTGCCACATCCAGCTCAAACTCCTGCCTTTTTGTCAATGCCACTGTCTCCAACCCATATAACATAGCTGGTCTCACTACCCTCTTGTAGACCTTCCCTTTCACTCTTACAGATACTCTTCTGTCACAAATCACTCCTGACACTCTTCTCCACCCACTCCATTCTGCCTGTACTCTCTTCTTCACCTCTCTTCCACACTCACTGTTACTCTGAACTATTGACCCCAAGTATTTAAACTCATCCACCTTCGCCACCTCTGCTCCTTGCATCCTCACCATTCATCTATCCTCCCTCTCATTCACACACATATATTCTGTCTTAGTCCTGCTGACCTTCATTCCTCTTCTCTCTAGAGCATATCTCCATCTCTCCAGGGTGTCCTCCACCTGTTCCCTACTCTCACTACAGATCACAATGTCATCTGCAAACATCATAGTCCATGGGGACTCCTGTCTGATCTCGTCTGTCAACCTGTCCATCACCATTGCAAATAAGAAAGGGCTCAGAGCTGATCCTTGATGTAACCCCACCTCCACCTTAAATGCATCCGTCACTCCTGCCGCAGACCTCACCACTATCACACTACCCTCGTACATATCCTGTACCACTCTTACATACTTCTCTGACACTCCTGATTTCCTCATACAATACCACAACTCCTCCCTAGGCACCCTGTCATATGCTTTCTCTAAGTCTACAAAAACACAATGCAACTCCTTCTGACATTCTCTGTACTTCTCCATCAACACTCTCAGAGCAAACATCACATCTGTAGTGCTCTTTCCTGGCATGAAACCATACTGCTGTTCACTAATCATCACGTCCCTTCTTAACCTAGCTTCCACTACTCTTTCCCATAACTTCATGCTGTGACTGATCAGTTTAATCCCTCTGTAGTTACTACAGCTCTACACATCACCCTTATTCTCAAAAATCGGTACCAAAACACTTTTTCTCCATTCCTCAGGCATCCTCTCACTTTCTAAGATTTCATTAAACAATCTGGTTAAAAACTCCACTGCCATTTCACCTAAACACCTCCATGCTTCTACAGGTATGTCATCTGGACCAACAGCCTTTCCATTCTTCATCCTCTTCATAGCTATCCTTACTTCCTCCTTGCTAATCCATTGTACTTCATGATTCACTATCCGCACATCATCCAACCTTCTCTCCCTCTCATTCTCATTCATTTTAAGAAGTCTATATGATACGGAGAATAGTGCCAGGACTTTAGTCAAGCTGTGTAAGGCACATGCTGAATCCCCTCGATATTCTTTGTTAGAAACCTCTGAGGTCTCTCTAATTACTGTAGCTGCTTAGTATGGTACATAGCAAATGAGGCATTATACTCAATTAGGATAAGTGTCGAGTATAGGGGGGTTATAACATCTTTTGCTCTCGAGGCGATGCCTTTACTAATCAAGTGTGCTATGTAGAAAGCTTTCCTTACTGTAATAGACATATGGTGATCAAAGTTAAGGTCATAGTCAACTTGTGATCCCTTACCACTTCATGGCTACTTAGCATATTGTTGTTGATTTGGTAGAGTGAGGGGACTCTGTTTGTGCTGAAGGGAATGATGATGCATTTCTTTGCATTCACTTTGAGGCTGTGACTAATACACCAGTTGTTGGTCTGCATGAGACCCTTCTGGACCTAAAAACTATGTAATGGACCCTCATAGCTGCCATTCAAGTAAAACTTATCACTGTAATGGGGTACTGCCTCACCAGGTAGAGCATATTTGTACATTGTAGTTCACAAATGTGGTGCGACTGTAGTTCTGATTTGGGATCTACCCTGTTAATCTGTACAGCTGTAAGTAGTAAATGTCTTTCTTGTGTTTTAAAGGTGCTGCTAAAACTGTTGGCAGGATTGCTATGAACAGACAATTACTTTCTTGATTTGTGAAAGTACTTCCGCTTTGAGAGGTAGTAGATGCATGAAATGAACTGTAAGGAGTGGTAGGGACAGATTCCATGAATGCATTCAAGAGAACATGGGGCAGATGGAGAAAGGGCCAGGGAGAAAGGAAAGTAGAAAGAATGTTAAATGCACCAAAGGGGCAGGATAGTGAGGTTGTCTGTCTCCCTCTGTCATCAAGCCAATGTAATATAATGGTTGACTGGTGAGCACAAGTAACTCACCTGGGAATACCAAAGTTCTGGGTGAGGATACTTCTTATGCCACAACAGAGGACAGCACTATGATGTTCCATGATGAATGCATGGTAAACGCCACAGCCTTTGGCATATAGGGCATTGTAATGAGTCCATGCTGCCTTTGTCTGTAATTGTGTGGTTTGGCCGCATGGTATCTGAGGTCCTCATGATACAGCTGTACTCTGTGTACATTTCCTACGATTCAGATAGTGGTGGCAAGGTGGATGTTCGCATCCTGAACCACCACCACAAAAACAGCCAGAGGGACACATTCAAGGGCTCAGGAAATGATGTCTACAGTATCTATTAGGCCAGCTGTCTATGGGCTTCCTTGATGGCATGAACTGTATTTTACCACATCTATTTATCATGTTCAGTGTAGATCTGAAAAGGCAGATAAAAGTATTCTTGGTAAGTATGATGCAGATCATACAGGACCAGTTGTGCAGAGTAAACACATGACTTGATGGTGCTGAAAGATGACATTATGGCTCTGTTTTACATGCTTACCATATGTACACAATATATTTCCTGCTTAAGGAGCTATCACCTGGAGATGTTATGTATATCTCACTGATATGAACAACAGGTGTGTGAAGACACAGCTCCACTTCAGCAGGGGGTAAAGGACCCCCACAACAATGTTGTAATGGTATCACAGCAAGTCTTAATGTTCAGGGTGTCTGATAGGCAGCCATGTCTAACCCAATGTTTAATCATTTTAGTACTGTCTGTTATGCTGGCCACTCCTGGCTTCCAGCCTTTTGCTGATTCTAGACTAGATATTAAGACCACGCTGAACTCTTCAGTGGATGATATGTTACTTATTGCTTATGCTTTCACTGTATCTTTAATATATAACATTCTGTTAGAGTACTGTTTTAATGGTCAGATTGTAGGTATGACAGGGTGTACTGTGCACTGCTTCCTGAGCTGTTTTCATAACTGTGGTTCTCTCCTTAGGATAATTTTATTGGTTTTCAGTTGTTTGCTACATCATACTTTGATTATCTCCTTTGATTAGTGTGACACCATTTAGCTATCTTTATGCATAATACATATCAAACCATAACTATCATTTGCATTCCACCATATTTCATTTGTCATAGGTATCCTCTTCTGTTTTACCTGTTCCTCTCCCTGGGGTCACTGCTATTTTAGACCGTTTGAACACTTGGGGGTGCTCCCCTACCTTTCCACCGTCACTACTTCCTTACCCCTCCTTCCTCTTCTCCACTAAACTGGCCCTTTAACTCCTTTCCTCTGCTCTCTCCCTCACTGCTGTCCTAGATTTACCTACCCACTCTTAGCTTATACTGCCCTCCTCTACCCTTTTTCCTTGGTGTATTTTCTTTTTTTTTTAACTTCTCACTCTGTCCCTCTCCTTTGCATCTACCCTCCACTCCACTTCTCTGTAGATCTTTCTTCACATTTTACTCTCTGCGACGCTTACCTTAGTCTATTCACTCCTTACTGATTGTCTTCCTCTCTTTCTCCTCCTCTGGCTCTTCTCGCTCTGTTCGCCCTGCGGGCTCACTCTGCTCCCCTACCCTGCCCCCAAATTCCACCCGCCCCTAGCACATCTACATTTATCCCTCACTAACTCCTCCCACCATTCTTTTTCACCACTCACAATTTTCTATTATCTCCTCTTTTCCTCCATCTGGTAGCCAATCCCAACCACTCTATAATTTTCTCCTCCCACTCCTACTCCTCCCTTTTCTCTTACTCCTCCCCTTCTCATCTCACTTAATCTTCCCCCTCTCCTATGCACTTTCTACTCCCCCTTACCACTCACTTTCTCCTCTCCTTCTCTAAGCTTGCAACTTCATTTCCTATTTTTCTCACTTCCTTCTTCTCACCCATTCCGAATATGCCCTCCCCAACCCTCTTTTCCTACATACTCCCTTGCTCCCTACTTATCTTACTAATTCCTATCTACCATGCTACTTCATACTCCTCTAAAGCCCCCCCTTATATACCACCTTTTCAAACTACCCCACTTACTCACCCACAACCTCTTCTACTCTCACATTTTCACTCCATTTTCCCCTCCCTTACCCCTCTAAACCTTTTACACCTTTTCCAGCTCAAACTATTCTCTACCTCTTCTAAAAGATCCTCTCTTACACCTCCACTCTCCCCAAACATCTTCCTTCAATCCAAAATCAAAAGGCTAAAACTTATCTCTTGTAATATCCTAGCCTTATCTGGAGACATACATCCTAACCCTGGCCCTTGCCTCACTCCTAGCAGCTCAATCTCTTCTTCCTCTTCATCCCCTACTTTAACCAAACTTCTCCCCCCTTCTTCTTCTTCTTCATCTCTCTCTCATAACACCCTTAAAATCTTCACTATCAATGCCCAGAGCCTCAACAACAAAATCCACCATGTTCATGCTTGGATCAACCTCAACCAACCCGATATCTTAGCCATCTCTGAAACTTGGCTAAAACCACATACCTCTGATTCTGAAATCCTTCCTCCAGGTTTCCACATCCTCAAGAGTGACCGCTTAAACAAAAAAGGTGGAGGCTCTGCCCTTACCTACTCTAACCTTCTGTCCCTAATCCCCCTGAAAATCCCAACCCCACATTATAAAAACACTGAAATAACAGCAGGACTACTTTGACTTAATAAACATAAAAACATCTGCATTATTTCCTTATATATATCTCCAGGCAACAATATCTCAACCCTAGAAAATATTCTTCACTGGGCCTCATCTGAAATAAAGTATGAAACCTTCATTCTTGGCAATGTTAACATCGACTGGAATAAAATCAACACACCCACCCCCTCCCTAGCTATTAACCTCTACAACTTCACCCAAGTAATGCATTCTACCACCCGTCCTAACAAAATCCACCCCCCCAGGGTCCATCTTAGATTGGATCTTAGTCTCCCATCCAAACAAAATCTCTCTCTCTCTGGTACTTCCCCTAACACCTTCAGCGACCATCTCCCTGCATACATCCATCGCTCTACTAACTCCTCCCAATACTAACATCATTACATTCAAACCTGTAACCTTAGCAACTTCGACCCCACAACTTTCTTTAACATTTTTAAGCAAATCAACTGGCAAATCCTAAACTCTCTCCTCCTTGACAATGCTGTCGAGCACTTTAACTCTATCTTCCTAAACACGCTCAACTCCCAAGCACCCCTAAGAAACAAGCGAATCAAAACCAATTCTGCTCCTTGGCTTACCAAAGAGACTAAAAATTCCATGCATCTCAGAGACAAATCCTGGAAACTTTATCAAAAAACTAAACTGCCTACTGCCTGGCTCCAATACACCCAACTCCGAAACCAAGTAAAAAAATTAATCACCTCAGACAAAAAAATCTACTACAATAAACTTCAATCCAACCATACTAAGAACCCAAAACAATTCTGGAAATCTGTTAACTCTCTTCTCCATCCAGGGTCAAGAAATAATCCCTGCCCTGATCCAAATTTAACTGACAAGGAACTGAGCACTCACTTTAATACCTTCTTTACAGACTCTATAGCTAAGCTAACCAAAACTTTTCCAGACAAAAATCCTCCCAACTTCCTCAACCCCACCTCCAACATCCCTAATAGCCATCCCTCCATGTTCCAGCTCAAACCAGTTTCCACAATGTATATAAAAAACTCTTATCTAAACTAAAGCCATGCTCTAATGCCCCTGACAACATTCCCCCCTCTTTCCTCAAATATGCTGCTGAAGGTATTGCTCTCCCGATTAGTATCCTGATCAACTGATCCTTAAAAGAGTCTTACGTACCCAAACTTTGGCATTCTGCCTACATTCTTCCTGTTCACAAAGGAGGCAAAAACACCTCCATTTCTAACTTCCGCCCCATTGCCCTACTCTCCCCACTATCTAAAATCCTAGAAAAATGCATCCACCACCAACTTGTACCCTACTTAACTCAGAATCAGCTACTCACACCCACCCAACATGGTTTCCGTCCCGGCCACAGCACCATAACTGCCCTACCTTCCTAGAAACTATCAATCAAGCCCGAGATACCGGACTTCTTGTATCAACTATTCTGCTAGATCTTTTCAAAGCCTTCGACACCATCTCCCATAAACATCTTCTCTTCCATCTCTCCAACCTTAATCTCTCCCCCAACACTCTATCCTGGTTCTCCAGTTACCTTTCAGACAGATCTCAGGCTGTCAGATGGAAAGCCTCCACCTCTTCCTTCTTACCCACACCTACCGGCGTTCCTCAGGGTCCATCCTTGGCCCCCTGCTTTTCAACATCTTTATAAATAACCTTCACACTGCCCTCCCTGACACTACAGTCATCCAATACGCTGATGACTCCACCCTAGTTTGTTCTGCCTCCAACCCTTCTGAACTTCTGTCCAAAACTCAAAAAGCTTTCTCCACTACTGAAAAGTGGATGCACCAAAATGCTAATTTTCCTTCCTACCAAGGCATCTTCCTTTAACAAAAACTCGTTCAATGTCCTAAGCCTAACCAATACTCCTATAGAAGTGGTCCCTTCCGCAAAACTCCTTGGCATCACCATTGATGAACAGCTCAGATTTGATCTCCACATTCAACAAAACATAAAGAAAATCCACCAAAAATTAGGTATGCTCTACAGGAATAATCAATTTCTTTCTAACTCCTCTAGGCATACCTTAGCCATCACCTACCTCCTCCCCTCTCTCCTTTATGGTGCCCCACTTCTAACTAATCTTTCTGCTTCCAACACCTCTAAACTCAAAGCTTGCTATAATAAGATGTCTAAATTTGCCACCAAATCCAAAACCTGTACTCACCACTGCCATGCCCTACAATCTCTAAACTGGTTAGAACTCCCTAACTACCTTCACTATCTCCAACTAACTACCACTCACAAATTAATATTTTATCCAGAAAAATGCCCTGCCTTATCTAACATCCTTCCCCCTTACATCCCTAACCGATCTCTGAGATCTGAACACCAAAACCTAATCTCCATTCACAAACCTAAGCATCCCGCTGGCCAGCTCCTACTCTCCTTCTCTCTTGGTAGAAAATGGAACTCCCTCCCACCTTCTCTTAGGACCATCCCTAACTCTGACTCTTTCGAGACCCATCTTTTCTTACACTTATCCTCCAAATGGAAATGTCCTTGCTTTCACCCAGTATAAATTCTAGAAACTTTCTCCACCTTGACCTCTATTCTCCAGCACCAATCTACTATATACTCTCTTAATTTCATTCTGTGTTCCCCCTATATTGTTATAGCTGACTTTCAGTTGACTGTAAGTATGTAAATACTGTTCATATGTAGCAAAAAAAAAAAAAATTTAACTTTTTTTTCTTTGTAGACTCTGCATCTTGGACATTGTACGTTTATGATTGTATTTTATGTAATCCTTACTGTATTGCCTACTACTGCATCTCACATATTCTTAACTGTTTGTGACATTGTATTATCATCCATTACTGTATGTAACCTTGATTGTACTGTTTTTGGAGCTTTTCTACCCGGGCCTCCACTGAAAATGGGTACTTCTTGGCCCAGTGGACTTCCACGGTAATCAAACTGAAATAAATAAATAAATAATAAAATATTTCAGCTGATTTTTTTCTGGGATTGCAGAATGCCACCACATGCCCATGAACACAGTTTTTACTTTTCACAAATGATTCTTGACTCTGGCCCCAAGATTCACAGTTTTGTGTGCACAGCTCTTAGTTAGACCACTTTTTGCTGACGTAGCACTGTTGCAAGTTATACTGAATTTGTAGCAGAAAACAATTGGGATACACCAAGACATTTCAGTTTTGTGTACTGTATTTCCATTCTGTTTCCTCCATTCCAATGCTATGCCACACTATGTCAAGCCCTTAGCATACCATATACATGCATGTGCGCGCATACACACATGCACACATGCACACACACACACACACACACACACACACACACACACCTTCTCTCTGCTCTCTCTTTAGCACACACACACACACACACACACACACACACACACACACACAACTATACATAAAATGACTTTGGTTTAATGGACTATACTTTACTGTGCAACCAATTATATAATGGACAAAATAAAATTATAATACTGTAAGTCTTGGTTAGCAAGGGACATAAAAGGATTATTTTAGACAGAGCTACCTTCTTTGATTATCCATTTTTTCCCTTTGTTATTTTCATTACACTTCTTATTTCCATGTTAGTAACACATCTAATTGCATAAATTGTAAGCAACATCCCTATGTGAAGTAGCAAAGAAAAAAAAATCATTGTCTTGTTGAATAGATTTGCAGATTGTAAATACAGATGAAAAACAAGTACACTGTAAGATCTGAAGGTGAATCATAGAGTGCCTATGGCCTAGACCAAATGTTACCCCTTAGAAAAGTACTTGCACACCATGGATTATACAGTTTAAGCCTACATGCATGAGTGCAGCAGACCACTATAAAAACTGAAAATTGGTAAACATGTATGCCTTTGAGAAGTATTTTTAAAATGCCCCAAAGTATAAAGTGGTGCATTAGGAGGGACATGGGCTTGATACAATGCATTAGATTGAATCAGGTTGAGTGTATTTAGAATGGGATGTATTTTAATTAATGAGTATGTATAAATACTGTAAATGTTGCTGGGTTGTTATTCTGATGAAGTCCAGTTTAGCAAGGATGAAAGTGCTTAACTGTTTTACAATAAAGGTGTTTGGTGGTTGCAGCTCCATAGCCTTCACTTTCTTTGTCTTTTTTTCTGATATTTCTAGTATAAACCAAGTAGGGTGTCGTAAAATGCTTGTTGCACATTTCTAAGTTAGTGCAAGCTGAGTAAGGTATCATAATATGCTTCAGTGCACATGTTTCTAAGTTAGTGCAAACTGAGTAGGGTGTCATTAAATGCTAAGGTGCACATGTTTCTAAGTTAGTGTAAACTAAGTAGAGCGTTGCAATACATTTCAGTGCACGTTTCTGTTAGTGCAAACCACGTAGAGTGTTATAATATGCTCCAGTACATGTGTTTCTAAGTTAGTATCAACCAAGTAGGGTGTCAAAATACGCTCTACTGCACGTTTCTAAGTTAGTGCCAACCCAGTAGGGTGTCGTAAAATGCTTTGTTGCAGACGTTTCTAAGTTAGTGCAGACTTGAGTAGAGTGCCATAATATGCTTCAGTGCACGTTTCTAAGTTAGTACAAATGGAGTAGAGTGTTGTAAAATGCTTCAGTGCAAATGTTTCTAAGTTAGTGCAAACCTAGTAGGATGTCGTTAAATGCTACGGTGCACGTTTCTAAGTTAGTGTAAACAAAGTAGAGTGTTGTAATACACTCCAGTGCACGTGTTTTTAAGTTAATGCAAACCATTGTATTTCTAAGTTAGTGTCAACTGAGCAAGGTGTCGAAGTACGCTGTAGTGCACATTTCTAAGTTAGTGCCAACCGAGTAGGGTGTAACAATATGCTGCAGTGTACGTGTTTGTAAGTTAGTGCAAACTGAGTAGGGTATCCTAACACACTGCAGTGCACATGTTTATATTTAGTGCAAACTGAGTAAGGTGTCATAACAGGCTTGAGTGCACATGTTTATAAGTTATTGTAAACCGAGTAGGGTGTCATAATGCACTTCAGAGGAGTTTCTATATTAGTTAATTTCAGTGGGAATATAAAGGCTGCACTAATACTTATTTATTTCAGTGCATATTTCAACTCTGTGCTTCAAGATAGACATTCATTAATATTTCTTCCCAAAAAATATCAAATGCTTTTTACAATACCCTAACTCATCAACTCATGCAGAAATATTGTACAGTTTTATCCTGGAAAGCAATTATTCTTTTAATATAGAATTCTCTGAGCTAAAGCTAAACAGTTAATCAGTTTAATATCAAGTGTAAAATCATAAGAAATATGTTGAAAATGTGCAAATATAGTTTTAAAACATTCGTAATTTTCAGTTGATTACTAGTTTACAATACAGATATGTATTTAGTACACTTTAAGAATGAGACAGATGTTATTTAATGGATCCTTGCATCATTTAAAACAACATTCTTTTTATAAAAGAAACACAAGCATTCTTTTCTCTGTATTCCTCACTGGCTAGCTTCACTGTGTTGAGCTTATATGCAGTTATTTTTACGTGTGCATATGCAGCTCCAATATGTACTCTGATGAAGGGTGTTAAACTCCTGTCTGATTCTACCTGTTCATATGACGTTCCATATCCCTTCCTGTCTTTCATTATAGGGCTTTAAGCATGTGCTATAATTATTTTTGTTTCTTTCTCAGAAGATACCACTGCAGTGTAAAAGGTAACAAAGGTCACTGTGCACCATAGTTCCCTTTCTGTTTAAGATGGCTGTTATGTGTCCTGATTATTTTTAACTCCAGCTAGATCATTGTGTATAAAAGTGCCATCATTTAATCACCCAAACACATTGTATCTATTTACTCCTACTTCTAGACACACAGCAGCCTATCATAGAATAACTGTGTTCAGTCTGACAGCATGTAGCATTTGAATGTTCATCAGAATGCTCAATAAACAATGCAGATGCCTCAGATGTGCTTCAGCCTGTCAGTTGTGCCCATATTTGAACGCATGGTGCTTAGCCATCCTGCAGAAAGGTTTGTCTCAAATAAATAACTGGTGCCAAAATCATGGATTGAAACTAAATGCCAAAAAATGTCATTGTATCCTTTGGAAAGTCACCTACCCCAGGGAACGACCACATTTACAATGCTCCCCTAAGAGTTGACACATTTATTTAGGATTTGTGAACTTATGTGGATAGTGAGAACTTTTGACCAACATCTGTCCATTGTTATAAGACAGTCCTTCTATATTGCCCAGCTCATAAACAAGGGGATTGTGTCTAAATCTAGGGATGTCATTGTCCCCCCTTTACTCAGCCCTCATTAGGCCAGTCATTGAATATAAAGCCCCCTTTGGCATGTACCTGTCCAGACACATGCAACAAGTGGAATACCCACAGAGATACCTTAGTAAAAGGATACAAGGCCTAAACAGCATGTCCTACGTGGACCAACTCAAAGCTCTGTCTCTGTACTTGGTATCCTACAGATTGCTAAGAGGTGTCCTATGTCTGGCATAAAAGGCATCCTTTGACCAATACCAGTGGATTTATTGCACATTGTCAAGTCAAATATAAAGATAAAAGATAAAAGATAAAAGGTAAAGATATTAAGGAGGGAGCAACCGGTAAATTTGCATTCAAGTATGTAAAGCAGAATCGTTTAACCACCAGAAACCCTTTCCTCATCTTTGCAGTGACAAACATCCAGGGCATCATTGCAATGACCACATGAAGACCATGCTCCTGAGACGCCATAACCTCATGAAGGACTGAAACGACACTGCCTCACTACCTAAATTAATGAACAAAGTACTGTATTTCCATGTTAAATGCAACAGAAGTACTTTCTGTCTTCCTAGAAAGGGACATCTACTTCTAGGGGTGGGAGTGGATATACCGTCTGCTGAGGCAAGGAAAATAGTGGGTCTTGCGATGAGGCGAAAGAAATAGATGCATTTCCCAAATAATATGAAGGTTTGATATAAAGAGTAATATTGAATTGATGAGGAAAATTTATAATGCACAAAGGTGACAATGAAAAATATTTTGGATGTTTTATCATCGTTCGGTTGTAAGTTATGAGCTGAAGAGCGGACAAGCTGAAGAGTTTTTGAATGTTTTTGTGATTTCTGGCGCATTCAGTATTGTAAGCTTAACATTCGTTTATGCATTCATTTTGTTGAACTTATTGTGGGATCTGAACGAGTCAGTGGAATCGCTGGAATTGATGTGAAATTGTTTGTGTTGGGCCTGAGTCCAGTTTGAGTATACGAGGAAGCTTACTACCTAGGACAGAGATTTGGATTAGACAGCGAGGGACGGTGTATGATCATAAACCGACTGATGTATCTGTCGAATTACGGAAATGAGTAGTAGCTCATATATGCATCTATCTGCTATTTTTCGTGCTGTTGGTGTTTGAGTGGCATTGCTTTATGTCTTTGGCTGATGCACCTTTCATTTGAAGTACATCAGAAGCACATTTTGAGTGTTTGTACGCAGCAACTTAGCTTTCCAGCTTCTGATGGTGGATTTAAATATTTAGTTCTGTGTTGGACTTATTGTGGGATCTGAACAAGTCAGTGGAATTGCTGGAATTGATGTGAAATTGTTTGTGTTGGGCCTGAATCCAGTTTGATTATACGAGGAAGATTAAAACTGTTTGAGCTTACTACCTAGGACATTTTTGTATCTAGGACTGGCCTAATTAATGTTCTAACGAATGGGATGTTTGACATTCTCTGTTTTTTCAGCTGTTCATACTTTGTGAGATCAGCGGACATTGTATTTTTCCAGTGGGTGTTTGATTCGGATTAGACAACGAGGGATGGTGTATGCTTTTATGTAACTTGCTTGCCTCAATAATTACTGAATAACTGACTGTACCTTATCCCTACTAGGTGGTTAGTGCACGCACCCCATCAGGATAGCCAGTAGCCAAACCCTCCAAATATTGTCCCCCACTTACAACTTATCCACTCACTACTACAATTGCATTTTCCCCCCTCCACTCCTCCCTTCTATATCCCTGTGAATACACCCTTACACATTTCATTCTAATCATCTCCTCTCAAACTTATTAACCGTCTCTCTTCCTACACATCCCTCCCACTCATACTCTGTCTCCCACCATGCAGACAAAATCTGCCTATGCTCTAATACCCTTATTTCTAAGCCTAATCCTCTTCTGCTTACTCTACCTTACTAGTCTCCCACAGTTTCAGCACTCCCCTCCCTTTCATACAACTGCAATTTACATTAAAAAAGGCTTTCCTTTTACAACCCAAGCCTCCCCCCACCTCTACAAGCATAATGAATCTTTTCTATTTCAAAGGAAGCTCTTCCTTACCCCTAGTAAACCAGTTCCCATACCCACCAAGCTCACCTCATTAGTTCCAGTATCTACACCTATGACCCATTAGAAAATAGATACCTATCCATACTCTACTCAAAATTTATCACCCTCCTCTTCCGTTCTGGAGACATACACCCTAACCCATGGCCTTCATACAACTCCACCTCTAAACCACATTCACATAGCTCTCCCCTGCACCACAAATCTCTTCTCCTTGCCACACTTAATGCCAGGAACCTTTGTAATAAAATACCTTCCTTTCACACCTGGATCTCTCATAACAAACCTGATATTGTCTCTATCACAGAAACCTGGCTAAAACCACACATAAAAGATACCGAAATTATGCCCCCTAACTATAAACTTATAAGAAGTGACAAACCCCAAAAGAAAGGCGGAGGAGTAGCCTTACTCTTCTCCTCCTCCTTAACAGTAACACCCTATACTAAGCCCATACCCTCATTTGACACCGCCGAGCTAACCCTCACCCTTCTCAAAGTAAACAACAATAAAACTTTATGCATTGCTTCCCTGTACATTCCTCCTGGTAACAATATCCCTATACTGGGAGATATTCTTGCCTGGTTCACTTCCATCATAAATAGTGAGACTGTAATCCTAGGTGATGTCAACATAAATTGGTCTTCCACTGACTCATCTACCCCTTCTCAAAGCATCAACCTATATCAATTCACACAGCAAATCAAAACCCCTACTAGACCAAATAAAGATTACACCACAGGTAGCATCCTTGACTGGATACTAGTCTCCCACCCAAACCGAGTTTCTGATAGTGGTACTCTCGCAGACTCCCTTAGCGACCATCTCCCTGCCTACATATGCCATTCCCCCTCCACCATCCTCTTTCAACACAGACACATTACCACCTGCAACATGCAAAACTTCAACCCCTAATTTTCTCTAATACCTTAAAACAGATAGACTGGAACCCTCTAAAGTCCATCCCTATAGATGCCGCAGTCTCACATTTCAATAGAATTTTCACTGATATACTTAACCACTTCACCCCCAGTAGAACCAAAAGACTCAAATCCAAAACAGCCCCCTGGCTAACTAAAGACACAAAACTACTTATGCATCACCGAGATAAAATCTAGAAATACTACCAAAAATGCAAAACTCCCAACTCTCTTGCCGAATACAAGCAACTGCGAAATCAAGTAAAAAAACAAATAGCTACTGACAGCAAATCCTACTACCTTAAACTTCAAAATAATCATAAAACCAACCCCAGAAAATTTTGGAATAGTATTTCATCAATATTATCCCCAGGCAAAAAAGAGAACCCTTGCCCTGACCCAGACACACCAGACCTCCACCTAGCTACCCAATTCAACTCCTTTTTCATTGACACCATAGGCAAACTCACCTCTTCTTTCCCTAACAACATCCCCCCCAACTTAACTGATAACAAAAACTTAACATCCATGAACCCTATGTCCTCCCTTTTTACTCTCAAATCAATTCCTACCCACACTATAAAAAAGCTCCTACAAAAGTTAAAACCTTGCTCTAATGTCCCAGATGACATTCCATCCAACTTTCTCCAACTAGCTGCTAATGGTATAGCCCCTCCAATCAGCATCCTAATTAATCGCTCCATTCAGGAGTCCTATGTACCACACCTCTGGAAAAAGGCCTTCATCATCCCCCTCCATAAAGGAGGTACAAACTGTTCAATATCCAACTTTCGCCCTATTGCTATCCTATCCCCTATCTCTAAGATACTTGAAAAATTTATTCACCTCCAACTATTACCCTACCTACTGGACAACCAACTCCTAACTCCTACCCAACACGGGTTTAGACCAGGACATAGCACCACCACTGCCCTTCTTTCCTTCCTCAAAATCGTTAACTCTGCTCATGACTCTGGGAACATAGTTTCTACGCTCCTCCTCGACTTCTCTAAAGCTTTTGACCCTGTCTCTCATGAGCTTCTACTTTCTAAACTCTCCCATCTTAATCTCTTCTTTTCGTCTATCAAATGGTTCTCCAGCTATCTCTCAGCCAGGGAACAAGCTGTAAAATGGAGCTACTGCACTTCCTCTTTCCTTCACACCCCAACAGGTGTACCACAAGGCTCTATTTTGGGTCCTTTATTATTTAACATTTTCATCAATGATTTCCACCAAAAGATCCCCAGTGCTAAACTGGTGCAATACGCAGATGACTCCACTGTCATCTGCTCAGCCAAAACTCTTCCTTTACTAATAAACCTTACTCAAGAGACCTTCTCCTCCACTGAGTCCTGGATGCTTGACAATCACCTAGCCCTAAATGCCTCCAAATCTAAAATATGATCTTTACCCCTTCTAGACATACTGCTGCTGACAAAGCATCTTTCTCTATACTTAGCTTAAACAAAACAACTATTGAAATAGTTGCCCATACAAAACTTCTGGGCATCCTTATCGATGACCAGCTAAAATTTGACATCCACCTACAAACCAATATTAAAAAGACTCATCAAAAACTTGGTATGCTTTATTGACACAGATGCTACCTTTCTCTGTCTTCTAGACAACTTCTATCTACCACCTACCTCCTACCCTCCCTTTTGTATGGTGCTCCACTACTCTCTAACCTCCAATCATCCCTAAAATCTAAACTTTCCTCATGATAGAACAAAATTTCAAAGTTTGCCACAGGATCCAAATCCTCTACTCACCATTGCAACTCCCTACATGCTCTAAATTGGTTGGAACTCCCAAGCTACCTAAATTTCATTCAACTAACTATAGCACACAAGCTAATTTTCAAACCTTCTAACTGTCCATCACTCTCCTGTTCCCTAAAACTTCACCAGTCACATAGAACACTTAGATCCACACATCAGAACCTCTTAGAACTTTACAAGTGTTTACACGCACCAGGGCAACTTCTACTATCATTCTCCCTTGCCAGATTACGGAACTCTCTTCCCCATTACATTAGAACCACCCCTAAACTACCATCCTTTAAAACCCTACTCCACTCTCACCTCTACTCCCTCTGGGAGTGCTCCTGTACCCATCCTACCTGATTCCTGATACCTAACCCTATTCTATTCTACTCTAATCTCTGCCACTGCTTCAATTCATCTCTCTAAAATTCAAGATCTAGATAGGCTGTGTGAACCACCTTACCCTCATCTACAGCTTTGGTGACTGCTTCAAAGAAATCTATCAGGTTTAGGAGACATGATCTGCCTTTTACAAACCCGAACTGGGTGGGGTCCTGAGTTTGGAGATTGCCAATGTCATTGTTTATAAGTTCCATGATGATATGTTCCATAGCCTTGCAGACCAGGCTCGTTAGGCTAATGGGGTGGTAGTTTCCGGGATTTGTGGTGGCTCCCCCTTTGTGGAGTGGGATAACTGTCGCTGTGCACCATTCAGTGGGCACATAGCCTGAGGTGAGGCTATGATTGAACACGGTACTTAGGTGGGGTGCCAGTTCATTCTGTAGTTCATGTAGAACACAGCCTGGGATGTCGTCAGGTCCCATGGATGCTGTGTTCTTGGCTTTGGTTAGTGTGTTTTTTACCTGTGCAGCCGTGATTACAGGAACTTTGCATTCTTCTGGTATAGAGATGGGCCCTTTAAGGGATGACAGGGGGGTAACGTTAGCACTGAACCTATCTGCCAGGATGTTGGCAATATCAGTTGGTTCTGTATATTTAGTGCCATTGTGCTGTAACTCAGAGCAGATCTGAGTGTTGCCATTGAGATAGCAGCAGTGATAATAAGAAAGAGAGACATAAAGTACACAGGAAGTACAGCATAGCTGAAATTCAGCCCTCCTGAAAAAAAAAAGTTAATCGGTTTTGTAGAAGCCTTGGTTAAATGGTTCATTTTTTTTCAAAAATGCGTAAAAGAAAGGAAAACTGCAAACTGAAGAGACAGCTGCAACCACTGAATAAATTAAGATATTATAATTTTAAGTTAAATATCTCCGGTTTGATCCTCGGCTGGGGTGCCTTCCATGCGGAGTCTGCATGTCCTCCCTGTGGTCACGTGGGTTTCCTCCGGGTGCTCCGGTTTCCTCCCACATCCCAAAGACATGCTGCAGGTGGATTGGACACTCTAAATTGGCCCTAGGTGTGAGTATGTGTGTGTGTGTGTGAATTCTGTGGAAGGTTGGGTGCTGGGCTGGCAACTCGGCACCGTAAAAACTCCACTGCCAATCATGAGCGGACAAGGTGATCCGCTGTGGCGACCCCTAACTGGGAAAAGCCGAAAGAAGAAGAAGATGAGCAAACATGAAAAAAGAGTGACAACTCCAGAGAAGCTAGATGCAAAATATACCTTGACAGTATAGACACTTCTTTAGAGGTAGGTTGGGTGGGAAAGCACATTAGCCTAAATGTTTAGTGTATGTGTGTACATTCAGTGTATGTGTGTCAGAAGGCATCTTACAGCCACAGAAAAGGTTTCTACTATCAGCAACACTCTAACAGTGCACAATTACACAAGTACGCAAAACATGTACTGGTAATGTATCGCTGGGTTATACAATCTCTGAGTCTGAGGAGCCTTTCCATATGCCTCTGATATATTGCCCTATTGTTGTGAAGCTCTCCAGTAGATTAAAACGTAAAAGAAAAGAAAATTAAAATGACCATGAATTAAATGTCCTACAGATGATTGAGCAGTTCAGATTAAATTACAGTATAATGCACCTATCATGAACACTTTACAGAGAACATTGGAGCACTTTCCTTAATCTCCTCTTCCCAATAGGATCAGCATTTCATAGGTGTATACTAGGCTAGTGACCACTAGGGCCTTTATATGTCTAGCAATGTAACCCACATGTAACACTTAACTTTGATTTATATAGGGTGTGAGTTACTGACTGCCTCTGTCCATCAGAGACATAGAGGCCAGACTGGGGTGAATTTCCAATTACCCATCCATTTGTACAAGTAGTGCTTAAATAGGGACAGGGAGGAACTCTGCTTCATATAAACAGGGAGCCTTTCCAGAGAATGGGAATTCTCTGAGAAACTGTCTCTCCAACATGTCCTATTTATGTCACAAGCAAAATGTGGGTCTTTTAATCCAATAAAGCTGATGCTTTTTGTTTTGTGGATGTGCAAAAGGTTCATCAAAACAGGGACCAGGGATGCCTTGTATGCCAAGCAAAGATCACTTCTCAGAAGTCTGTATGATACTGAGTAAACAGATAGAGCTATGAAGCAATCAGTGCATGACATTGTGTTTCTTCCCTGTGTTCTTTATGTAAGGAACCTTTGTGGATGTTCCAGTTGCTGCATGTGCTTGTCAGGTACATACCAGAGGAGGCATTACATTCTATGATGGGTTTGATGAAGGCTGAGTACAGATGTATGATGAGCTGTTACATTCTATGATGGGTTTGATGAAGGCTGAGTACAGATGTACGATGAGCTGTTTGAACCTAGATTCCATGCCTTTGCTTATGAGTTGCCAACATAGAATGATTTTCTTACTACCTTGGATATATGTTTGTTAAAGGCTAGGTTATTATCTACATGAGTTCCTACATCCCTTACTAATGAATCAACTTTTAGGGGTATTTATTGATGGCATTGTTACCCAGTGTGACCAACCTCCCTACTGAGTTTTAAGCCATGCCTTTATCACCATGCAGTTGTCTGTGTCAGATCCATCTGAAGGGTGTTTTCATCTTGGGGGTTTCAGTGACTGTTCCCAGTTTGCACTCATCTGCGAACTTAGTTAGCCAAAGGCCTTTGACATTGGCTTTGACAACTGAGTAGATTTCAAAGAGAAGTGGGCCTAACACAGAGCCCTGGGGGACTCCAGTGGTGACCAGCCTCTTTGTGGAGGTTGCTTCACCAATTCTAACCTCTTCAATCCTGTCAGTGAGCCAGCTAGCTATCCAGTGTCTTATGAAGGCATTTACACCTAGTTCCATAGGGTTTTTGACAATACCTGTGGGAAGTATTTTATCAAATGCTTTAACCAGATCAAGATAGGCAGTATACACAGTTTTCCCCCCACCCATTGCCTTAGTGACATTTCCAAAGAGGTTCACCAGATTCAGTAAGCATGACCTTTCTTAGACAAAGACAAACCGGGATGGATCTATTGTCTGGAAGTCTCCTATGTCCTTGATGATAATTTCTTTGATAATTCTTTCCATGGCTTTGCAAATAAAACTAATCAAACTAATTGGTCTGTAAGTTCCAGGATCTGTTGAAGGTTCTCCCTTATGAAGGGGGATGACTGTCACATTCCTCCATTCATGTGACACAAAGCCTGTTTTAAGACTATAGTTAAATAATGAGTCCAGGGGTCATGATAAGTCATATTTGTGACTGTTCAGGAGGCATCCCGAGATTTTATCAGGGTCCACTGAGCCATGTTCTTTTGGCTTTAGCGAGTGCAGCCACTACATGCTGCCTAGTTAGGGTTGGAGGGGTTATGTTTCAGGGTATTTTTGGTGGGATAATTGGGGGTGAGATGGGTGAGGGGGGTAAAGTTGGAACTGAATTTGTCCGCTAACAGGTTCACCATATCACTATACTCAGTGAATGTGGCTCCATTAACCACCATTATCATCAGTGATAAAGTAGGTCATGGTGGCACCTTCTTAAGTCACTCTAGTGTTGTCTGCACTGCTCATGACCCTGACAAGGCAGTGGCAGACAACAACCTTGTCCTGGGGACCATCATAAGATATACCCAGCAGGAGATCCTGGTAGTTTCTGTGCAGCAAATAAAGAAAAATGTGAACTTTTCTATGCCCCATCTGGGAGCCCTACAACAATTAGTACCCTAAGAAACCATGGTCAAGTCACAGGTCACAATACTGAGGAAAATGGTAGCACATTTCCATTAATGCATATTGCATGCATCACATGATACACATCAGTGGACAACAAGGTAGGGAGACAGTGCATGATGCCACTATATACTGGAGCATAAATGAATGGCTTCATCGAATGATGTTTGGGATATGTGAGACAGGATGCTTGTAATGCATGTAACCCATATGACCTGCATTGAACTATAGTGCCTTTATAGGCGGTAATATAGCTTAACACACCTACGTCCCCACGGGAGTCTGTGACCATCCTTGGCATGCACAATGTTCTTTGCAGCCTTTTATGTTTGTGCATGTTGAGATACAAGTCTCATTTCACATCCTTGATGTGGATAATGTAAAACATGTGATTCAGAGAAAGTTAAGTTAAATTGTCTCAATAGCATAATTGCTGTACTATGAACCTTGGAACTGCAAGACAAATATAGCTGCAGTCATTGCAATTCACATTGGAAATTTTCTGCTTCCCAAGGAAAGGAAGTGGTAACTGCAGAATACAGTTGATGGGGGGAAGACAGTAGCTATGGTAAGTCTGCAGGGGATAGTGATATGTGGGGAGAAAGTCTGGGTAACATTAGTGCTGTTGTTGTGAGGTGGTTGCCTATCATCTGAGTAAGGAAAAGGGGCAGGGCCACAATAGGCTTTGTTATTGAGATTTGGAGTCTATTTCTACAGTGCTTTACTGATTTCAGAATGAGATAGCGTTGATGCAGACAGGGGGCCAAGGCCATATGCAAGAGAGGAATTGACTTCCTAAATATGTTTGGCTGTACTACAGGAAGTGAGAAATCCAAAGGCAGCTGATGGACTGAGATATGCTATATATGAAACATACACTGTTGGGGACAAGGGGGTTTACTGCAATGGAATTAATGTGTTCTAAGTTACCTGGGGGCGACCTCCTGGATTGCACATGACTTAGTCAGGAATGCTTTGCAGTGGGCCTCCCCATCCTTTTGTGCTGAACAAGGGCCAGACTCCTACCATACATATTGTTTGTCGGAACATTTTATTTCATGGTGGGAGGCATCAACATGCAGACAGGTACACAGGTAACAAATGCTGCAGACCACAGCTGGAGTGGGGGATATAATAATGGTGCAGATAGTAGCAGCCATCCACATGTGTGTTGGATGTCAAATGGGAGGTAGATAGGGAGCATAGCACATGGACCACATGTACAGATGCAGTGGTGTCCACACACATACTACAGCAAGTATTTCTAGAGTATACTGGGGACTTTAGTATGATAGAAGCATACTTTGAAAAGCTATGGGCAGCTTCCCTGCAGCAGTGAACTGTGGAGGTGGCTTCCATCTCTGCGTGAGTCAGCTGTTGCACAGAGTGTGAGTTTGCTCACTTTGGACAATAGGGTCTGGGACTGAGCTTTCAATATGGCAGATATCAGTTGCTGATCATTTGTCATATGTTTGTGTCCATATTTTTAGACTGAGATGCTCCCTAATGTACAAAAATGAATGCAGAAGTTCTCACAGGCAGAGGTGTTGATTTTCCAAGTTGATAAGAATGACTAGGCCTTCCACGACTGTATATGATGGAACATTGTTACAGATGTAAATGCTATTAGTTGCTATAATATGTTGGCTTAACAAGTGCACTATAGGTCATCTACATGATCCACCATACCCACAACAAGGCAACTGCCCTTGCAAGGGAGAAGATGTCTATGGGTAGGGGTCCAACTACAAAGACAACATTCAAGGGCATAGAGGAGTTCCTGGGATCACTGTCTGGGGTGATAGACTGCACCCTCATACAGGTTGAAGAATTGGATATCAGATCAGAACTTCACTCACCACAATGGATATCTGTTGGTGATGTTCCATCTGGGTATGCCTTTCCGCACATATCATGTAGTACAATATGCAAGACCCATAATCTCTGTGATGTTGAACATGGTCATATCATCCCCAAGAGGCATTTTAGGGCTTCAGTGCTATAGAGTTCTGTATAAATTGAATGTGCTTATGTTCTTTGCATCTTGTACTGTTTTACAGCTGTTCCAGTATTGGAATCTGGGATTGTCACAAAGTAGCACTGATGCACTAGTGTGTTTCTGTCTTCTATTACTAGTGATTTGGTGTATGGGTACTCTACCATGGATGTAGGCATGCCTGATGATTGAGAAGCATGTGAGTCTAAGGGACTGTCCCTTGTTACAATTACAACCAATGCAAGTACAGTGACATCAGTAATAAATTTATAGACCCAGACCTTAAGACTGAGTTTGTGTTTAAAGTTAGAGCAAGTTGTAACAGCATGAATATTGTTTATTTGGCTGTTTGCAATGCATGCTCATCTTTCTACGTTGGAAAGACCAACAAGAAACTCAGATTTAGGATCAGAGACAACATGTTGAAAATTAAGAATGTTGATTGCACCAATGCCCTGGCAAAACATATATATAGTACAGATGCATCACACATTTAGGTTTCTTGCTATTGAAATGGTTTATGAAAATGAAAGAGGGGGTGATACTGTGAATTTAACAGACAACTGAAAGCAGGTGGATATTGAGACTCAGGGCAGATAAAGGGAAAGGCTTGAATGATAGAGTACCCCTTAAGCCTATACTAAGGTACAGGCCATTGGTTAGGAAGTGAGTTTTTTAGAAATGTTAAATTTAAAATGTTTGTGCATAAGTTATATAGTGACACAGTTGATGGAGACAAAGATTTTTATTTTTTTATTAATGTATTAACATGTCTCTATATACCTTTTATGTGTGCTTTGTAAATGCATTTTTTATGGTACTAATTCGTTAAGAATGCACATATTTTGTATTGTGTTAGGGATATGCTGTCCTTTCAAGAGAGGACTTCTGAGTTAATTGTTTTTATAGTTGTGATTGGTAGTTTTTAATCATCACAAGTACATATGGACTAGATGTTTTGTTAGTTTTTTAGGTCTGATGAAGCTGTGTATCTACACCGCGAAAGCGCTCACCAATAAATTTATTTGAATTTTTATACAAACTTTTGAGCTGTTGGGTGGTCTGTTGGATGTTTTTGTGGACATGTGTGAGTCTAATGTTTATGGCACAGGCAGAGACTAAAATGCCACTGTCAGGCATGAGAACTGACGTGGGCACATTTTCCTTTCATTCAACTAACATGGTTTCATTGCCTGTACAACCCACTGCTCAGTCCAAGCTGACCAACACAGCAGCTCAGGGCAGACCTTTATCCCCTGCCCTCCAGACAGCAGTGGATTTTGGTCCCCAGTTATGAAAGAGGCAGCATTATGAGGTGGTATGCCAGTGGCCAGTAATACTTTGGTTCCTACACCATGCCCAAGTTTCTCTGTGACCATTACACAGCAGATGTGCAGGGCAGTTTTACAGGTGCAGGCTGATGCCATCTCATTTACAGCAGAGCTAATATGTGTAATGCTTGGATTATAAAACAGCATAAGAGAGTACTTTATCTATTTAGATAACATTTCTGAAGCATGACGCGGGTGGGGTATGTATTAATTCATTCATGGATCAGTCCCTCATCTATGTCCAGTGTAGAATTAATTCCACTGTGAGACATCTAGGACATTCTCAAGGTCCAGTAGCTCCCCATCATTCATACCTACAACCAGTGTGCACGGTGCTGCATCCCTCCATGGATGCAAATGCATATGGGTGTATGTGCTAGACATCCCCATGGCACAGCCTGCAGCTCCTGCTCATAAAGAACATTATCCTCTGTTCTAGCCATTAATCATGCCACTGACATTTCTTGGAGGTCATGCCCATATTAACTGGGATGTACACGGATGGTACACATACCTACTGAGGGTGCCTGGACCTGCTGCAGAGAAACGTGCACAGTATAGCAACATCTGCAGGGCATGTGTCCACCCACACACAACCTGACCACCCCCCCACCTTCCTCTGAGCACCTGCCACCACAGTAGTGACAGCATCCCTCCCTGCAGAGTCCTTCAAACTCACCACACCCACCAGGCCATGACACACATACACACCCACAACATCCCCACCAAAGTGCCCACTGACAATCTTTTACACTGTGACCCTTCCTACCTGTGCAAGTGATGACAATTTTGCCCTGCCCTCATTGCTGTGTTACAGAGACGCTTGTGTCTAATTCACTACATTGCCAGTCCATGCATGGTATAGTATAGCCTGGTTGTAATATTGCATTGTTATGTCTAATCTGACTCATAGTTGTTAAATAGTCACTGCCTCTTAGCCAGTGCTATGACATACAGTACCTGCCTATGCCTCACATGGTCATTCCCTGCAGCTCAGTTAACACAAACTTCTGTGTTTGCCTGCACTACTTGTTCTTGCAAATCCTTTCCTCCAGTGTTTTGATATTGTACTGAATCTGTCTATATACTAACATATTTTGCAAAACTGTGCACAAAGTGACTATCTTGCTGCATGTTTCCAGAATATACTGCATCTTGCCATCAGATGCAATGGAAGCAAGCCTTCATCACTCTAAACACAGGTCCAGTGATGTTGCAGGTCTGCAACAGTGTGGAGCTGCATGTATTCTGTGCCATGGTCTGTGTGCTTCATTTGGATGTCATGAACCATGGCTCCAGGTCATATCCAGCATCACCAACAGGATATCTCTAAGAGAAATTATCCCCAGCCAAATCATTAGTATAAGTCACACGTGCCAAATGTGGGTATTTTGATTATTTCATAGGTGGTGCATTGATGCATTATATATAATACCCCATGCATTGCAGACCATCTGTCATTTAAAGAGTTATCCCTTATAGTTCATATACTATTGCCCTAGTATTCCTGATGGGGTCTTAATATCAATGTGGGTGCAGTCAATGGCACTAAGTACTTCGTGGAAATGGACTGTGTCACAGAACACCAGAATGGTATTGTTTCGTTCCTCTGCAATATTGGGATAGCACATTTGCTCCTCCATGTGTTCTAACATTGCAATGAGGAAATGGTATATTATCCATGAAGCTTATGCCTGGATTCCACCAACCATGTCCCCAGATAGTCATCAGAAAGTCCCTGTAGCAATGATTGTCAGAGCTACCATACCTTGATGTCCACAGGAATGGGTGTTCCATGCATTTCACGAGCCTGCTTTTGATGGTGGCACATGTGCATTAGTTCCTGTATGGTATGTCTGTGCACACTGTAGTGGTCTACTATTTTTGTATCCTAGAGATGATGAATGTTAAGTGCAGTCAGATCCACTGGTGTTATGGGACTGAGATTTCAAAGCCTTGCATGGTTGTTTAACTTCTCTGAATCTCCCCACCCTGTGTACAGCTGCTAATTGTGCTATTTGTTTCTGAATCCTGCGTTAAATCTTCCACTGAACTGGAAATATTTAATCAGTTTCTTTTAAAGGGACTGCTAACATATTTGTTACTGTTTAAGGACTGTTCTCATGCTATTTGGTTTAACTTCTCTAGTCAGTTTTGTGTCAAGACTCAAGGGACTCTTGCCAAAGTTTATTTTTTTCCTTTTGAACATTTGAGAAATATTTATTATTTTATTAACTTACTTTTTCTTTTTCATGCAGTCATCGCTTCAAAGAAGTCTTGAAAAAAACAGTCTTCTTGAATAATAAATTATTTCATGGAACTAGACAGGATTTTGTTTTGAACATTAACTGATTCATAACCAGTTAGTAATCCTCATCATATCTGTAGTGAAATTAAGTTATATAACTTTATTTCATTATTACAACCTCTTCACTCTTTCTTGACCTCTCTAAAGCTTTTGATACTATATCCCACCCCCTTCTACTCACCAAACGCAATAGTCTAGGCATAGCATCCCCTACCCTAACCTGGTTCTCAGACTATCTCTCCGGTAGACAACAATCTACTGAATGACAGCACTCCTGTTCATCTTTCCTCAACATTACCACATGAGTCCCACAAGGGTCAATATTGGGCCCTCTCCTATTTAATATATTTATTAATGCCTTCCACAACTCCCTTAATCAAGCCAATGTGATCCAATATGCAGATGATTCCACAATCATCTGCATGGCCAAGTCCTCTACTGAGTTGCAACTACTAACCCAACAAGCTTTTACATCCACCGAAACTTGGATGTCAAATAACCATCTCACCCTCAACCCTGGCAAAACCAAACTTATTTTATTCACCTCCCCCAAAAAAAAAACACCCCCTCAATAAAAAACCTTTCTCTATATACTCCCAGAATAACACTCTCATTGAAGTTGTCTCTAGTACCAAACTGTTGGATGAAAACCTAACATTTGACCTCCATCTCCACAGTAACATCAAAAGAACTCATCAGAAACTGGGAACGTTGTATAGACACAGCCATTACCTTAACCTTACAGTAAAAAAGGCTCTAGCCTCTGCCTTCCTGCACTACCATCTCTGCTGTATGGTGCCCCTAACCTCACCAATATCTAGTCCTCTCTAAAACACAAACTTGACTCATGTTACAATAAGGTTGCCAAATATGCAACTAATGCTAGATTCTCTGCACATCACTGCTCATCTATATGTCAACTTAAGTGACTAGAACTACCACTTCACCTTAATTTCCTACAGCTAACTACTGCACACAAAATTATATATAAACCCACAGCTTGCCCCTCTCTCTCCTCAATATTATCCTTGTATCACCCTAGCAGAACTCTCAGATCAGAAAATAAAAATCTGCTTAATGTAGAAAAAACCCAAACTCCCAGCCAGTCATATGCTCTATTCTTTAAATGTTGTTAAACTTTGGAACACCTTCCCACCTTCAGTCACTTCCATTAGTTACCCCACACTCTTTAAGAAGTCTCTTAGACAACATCTCTCCTCTCAATGGCTATGCTCATGCCAATACAACCCTTCCTAAACATTGCTCCTCCTACTCTACCCACGTCTTTCTAGCCTGCTGACTGCCAACCTCTATGAATTCCATACACCTCTTGCCCACTTGTTTACCTTTACCCCATATATCTTACTCCACCTCTCCAGGCAGTATTACCTCCCTCAGTCATCCTTTTTCTCTTTCTCCTAACTTCCATCAATAACTCTACCTAACTATCATCTCTTCTGTTATTTCCCTCTACAGCCTTTGATATCTATAGCAAATGTAAACCTTCCCACTCTTTGCATAAAATCCTTAAAACTGCAAATTACATACATACAGCCTACCTTGACCTTGTTAAGGCTTTCGACACAATACCCCACTCGGGTATTGTAGAAAAACTTACCAGCTTAAATGTAAACCCATATGTCACAAGATGGGTTGCAAACTGGCTTAAGGACAGAACCCACAGGGTTAGAGTTGCTGGCGCTGTGTCAGACTCCAAGCCGGTCACAAGTGGTGTCCCACAGGGCTCGGTCCTTGGCCCCCTATTGTTTGGCATCTACTTCTCAGAAGTACAGGCCAACATAGGAGGACTTTGGCTGACAAAGTTTGCAGACGACTGCAAACTGGGCGCCATAGTGGAAAGTGCATCAGACATGGATATCCTTCAGAAGGGACTCACGGAAACAGATAGCTGGTGCCAGAGCCATGGCCTGAAGTTAAATGCCAAAAAATGTATAGTCATACCCTTCGGGAAAAACAAGGTAACCCCAAGCTACCATATAGGTGGCAATCCACTAAGCACAGAAGAGGTTATCAGAGACCTGGGGACCCAGGTTGACAGTGGCCTTTCTTTTGACACTCACATTGCTAAAGTGGTTAGAAAGACCTTCTACATTGCCCACCTGATCATGAAGGGATTCACATCCAGATCTAGTGAGGTTATTGTTCCCCTGTACTCTTCACTTATCAGACCAATGATCGAGTACAATGCCCCATTCGGGATGTATCTCACCCGACATCTGCAGCAATTGGAGAGACCCCAAATGTTCCTCACCAAAGGATAAAGGGACTCCAAAATCTGTCATATGCTGCCAGATTGAAGAAACTCCAGCTCTATTCAGTCGCATACCGTCTGCTCAGAGGTGACATGTGCCTGACATACAAGGCCATGTCCAACCCGGAATTAATGGACATGCTCCACCTCAAAAATCCAAATCCACCAAAACCACTAGAGCAAGCGACTTAAACCTTAGCACGGATATAAATAGGACGTGCTGGAGGGATAGATTTATCACTCAGAGACTCCCTATGCTGTGGAATAAAATCCCGGTCCATGTGAGGCAGAGCACCTCGCTGACTCTGTTCAAGAGAAATCTAGACCTGTGGATGGGAGATCGTAGGTTTACCCCGGGAATCATCTCTGTGTCACTGCTGGACAGAGGCACAACAAACTAATGGGCACAGTATTTTTTCATATAAGGGGTGGCGTAAGCCACAAAAATTTGGGCTAGGCTTATAAATGCCTTAGGGCAGATAGCCTAGTATAAACCTATGAACCTATGAACCTATAACATAAATGGTCTTTATGTACATATACAACACTGAACTTTTCAACTCTTATGCATGCAGGTTACTACACATTACCCACTAACTCTGACAGGTATTCCTGTCTATAATAATCTGGCTAGTCTAAGCTATGTCTTCATTTGTTACTGTATTGCCTTATATCTCATTATGTAATTATGTTTTTCCTGTATTGTCTATCTGTATTTGTATCAACTCTTAAGCTGTATTGTATCAATGTGTAATATTATCTAGAGCTTTTCTCCCCGGGCCTCCACTGAAAATGGGCTCACCTTGGCCCAGTGGACCTTCCCAGTAAACAAATGCAATAAATAAATAAATGACATAGCTTTTATATGTAGGATATTATCTATTTTTGACTATTTTAAATGATAACTTGCAGAATTTCAAGCTTCAACCTTTGTAAGAATTAATGGAATTAGTATTCAGTTGACATAGATGAAGTGAAATCTGCTGTTTATCTTGCAGGTACGTTTTCACTTTCTTCATTTGTGCTTCAGCCTAAAATTGTTTTCCAATGCTAGTGTATTTCTTGATGGTATAGTTATACAATCTCTCTCTCTCTCTCTCTCTCTCTCTGTTATATATATTATTTTTTAATGAAGTGCAGAGAACCAAAGAGACATTGGAGGCAGAACATATTTAAAAAGTCTGGCTTATTCAGTAATTCCACAATTTCACATAGTGCAAAAAGCAATATAGTTATCTATCCTGGCTTCCAGCTTGAAAACAAAACAAAATAACTGTCTTCTTGGTTTGCAGTTTAAAGGAATCATTATCTTCTTTCGGCTGTTCCCATTAGGGGTCGCCACAGTGGATCATCTGTTTCCATTTCTTCCTGTCCTCTGCATGATGCTCTTTCACACCAACCGCCTGCATGTCCCCTCTCACCACATCCATAAACCTCATCTTAGGCCTTCCTCTTTTCCTCTTACCTGGCAGCTCCATCCTTGGTATCCTTTTCCCAATATACCCAGCATCCCTCCTCAGCACATGTCCAAACCAACGCAATGTCGCCTCTCTTGCTTTGTCTCCAAACTGTCCAACCTGAGCTGACCCTCTAATATACTGATTCCTAATCCTGTCCATCCTAGTCACACCCAGTGCAAATCTTAACATCTTTAACTCTGCCACATCCAGCTCTGACTCCTGCCTTTTCGACAATGCTACCGTCTCCAATCCATATAACATAGCTGGTCTCACTACCCTCTTGTAGACCTTCCCTTTCACTCTTATTGGTACCTGTCTGTCACAAATCACTACTGGCACTCTTCTCCACCCATTCCACCCTGCCTGTACTCTCTTCTTCACCTCTCTTCCACACTCACCATTACACTGAACTGTTGATCCCAAGTACTTAAACTCATCCACCTTTACCAACTGTACTCCCTGCATCCTCACCATTCCTCTACCCTCCTTCTCATTTACACACATATATGCTGTTTTAGCCCTGCTGACCTTCATTCTTCTCCTCCCTAAAGCATATCTCCACCTCTCCAGGGTCTCCTCAACCTGGTCCCTACTCTCACTACATATCACAATGTCATCTGCAAACATCATAGTCTATGGGGCCTCCTGTCTAATCTCATCTGTCAACCTGTCCATCACCACTGCAAATAAGAAAGGGCTCAGAGCTGATCCTTGATGCAAACCCACCTCCACCTTAAACGTATCTGTCACTCCCGCCGCAGTCCTCACCAATGTCACACTACCCTTGTACATATCCTGTACCACTCCTACATACTTCCCTGCCACTCCCGTCTTCCTCATACAATACCATAACTCCTCTCTAGGCACCCTGTCATATGCTTTCTCTAAGTCCACAAAGACACAATGCAACTCCTTCTGACCTTCTCTGTATTTCTCCAACAACACTCTCAGAGCAAATATTGCATCTGTAGTGCTCTTTCCTGGCATGAAACCATACTGCTGATCACTAATCATCACCTCCCTTCTTAACCTAGCTTCCACTACTCTTTCCCATAACTTCAAGCTGTGACTGATCAATTTTATCCCTCTGTAGTTACTGCAGCTCTGCACATCACCCTTACTCTTAAAGATAGGTACCAAAACACTTTTTCTCCATTCCTCGGGCATCCTCTGACTTTCCAAAATTTCATTAAACAATCTGGTTAAAAATTCCCCTGCCATTTCTCCTAAGCACCTCCATGCTTCCACTGGTATGTCATCTGGGCCAACAGCCTTTCCATTCTTCATCCTCTTCATAGCTGTCCTTACTTCCTCCTTGCTAATTTGCTTCACTTCCTGATTCACTATCCCCACATCATCCAACCTTCTCTCTCTCTCATTCTCTTCATTCATCAGCCCTTCAAAGTACTCTTTCCATCTACTCAACGCACTCTCCTCACTTGTGAGTACGTTTCCCTCACTGTCCTTTATCACCCTTACCTGCTGCACATCTTTCCCTGCTCTGTCCCTCCATCTAGCCAATCGGTACAGGTCCTTTTCTCCCTCTTTAGTGTCCAATCTCTCATACAACTCTCTATATGCCTTATCCTTAGCCTTTGCCACCTCTCTCTTTGCCATGTGCCTCATCTCCTTATACTCATGTCTACTTTCTTCATCTCTTTGACAATCCCACTTCTTCTTCACCAGCCTCTTCCTCTATATACTCTCCTGTACTTCCTCATTCCACCACCATGTCTCCTTGTCCTCCTTCCTCTGTCCAGATGTCACATCAAGCACCTTCCTAGCAGTCTCCCTTACTATCTCTGCTGTAGTTACCCAGCTATTCGGTAACTCTTCATTGCCTCCCAGTGCCTGTCTTAACTCTTCCCTGAACTCCACCTCACAATCACCCTTTTTTAACTTCCACCATTTAATCATTGGCACTGCTTTCACACTCCTCCTCTGTTTCTTGATCACCAGCATCATCCTGCAGACCACCATTCTATGCTGCTTAACTACACTTTCCCCAGTCACCACTTTACAGTCTCCAATCTCCTTCAGACCGGCCCTCCTACATAGGATATAATCCACCTGTGTGCATCTTCCTCCACTCTTGTACGTCACCCTATGCTCCTCCCTCTTCTTAAAATATGTATTCACCACAGCCATGTCCATCCTTTTCGCAAAATCCACAATCATCTGACCTTCTGCATTCCTCTCCTTAACACCATACCTACCCATCACTTCCTCATCCCCTCTGTTCACTTCACCAACATGGCCATTGAAGTCTGCTCCAATCACTAGTCTCTCACTCTTGGGTACACTCACCATCACTTCATCCAACTCACTCCAAAATTTTTCTTTCTCATCCATCGCACACCCAACTTGTGGAGCATATGCACTAACAACATTCATCATTACACCATCAATTTCAAGCTTCATAAACAGCACTCTATCAGACACTCTCTTCACCTCCAAAACACTCTTGGCATACTGTTCCGTTAGGTTAATCCCTACCCCATTTCTTCTGCCATTCACACCATGATAGAACAATTTGAACCCATCTCCTATACACTTGGCCTTACTTCCCTTCCATCTGGTCTCTTGCATGCACAATATATCAACCTTCCTTCTCTCCATCATATCAGCTAGCTCTCTCCCTATACCAGTCATACTGCCAACATTCAAAGTTCCTACCCTCAGTACTACACTCCTAACCTTCCTCCTCTCTTCCTGCCTTTGGGCATGCCTTCCCCCTCTTCTTCTTCTTCGGCCAACAGTAGCCCAATTTCCACCAGCACCCTGTTGGCTAACAGTACTGGTGGCGGTCGCTGTTAACCCGGGCCTCGACCGATCCGGTATGTAATTATGAAAAGTTCTCCGCATCAGTAATTTTTGGCAGAGGTTTTACGCCGGATGCCCTTCCTAACGCAACCCTCCCCATTTATCCGGGCTTGGGACCGGCACAAAGAAATGCACTGGCTTGTGCATCCCCAGTGGCTGGGTTTGCAATTTAAAGGAATAAAAAAAAAGTAAAACAGTATTTCAGCCACACAGCCAGTAAAGAATGCACTCTTTCTTTTCAAAAACATTAAAGTTCTGTGGTACAGACCCATACCTCTCAACTGTACAGATTTTTTCAGAATGTCCAGTTTTTTTGCCTTATATTTTTGGTCCATTTGTCTTAAAATTGTGTTTTTCTGGCAAATAAGTGGCAGATCATTAAAGACTGAAGTTAGAAAATAATGACAGACATTTGAGTTTTAGACTAAGATGATTTTGTGGAGAGATTATTTAATCATGTAAATGCACCATCTTTTTAATGGCTTCAGGGATAGGGTTCCAGGAGGCTGTGGAAGAGTTAGGGAATGGTCTTTCAAAATAGCCAGGATAACAGGAGCTATGTAGTTATATGCTGTCAGAAGCACTCAGAGGTTCTAGTGGTCATTTTGTTGAGAAGAAGAGCACAGTATCTTCGATGAAGTAGCTTGAGGGTAAGATCATTTAGCAGAAGACAAGACCAGGCACCAAGAAACAGCCAGTTTGTTTGGGTCAAGGTGGTGCAGTGGTGTTCTTTATATTTAGATAGGTATGCAGATATTAGAATTTTGTTTTCATTTGTGTAGTATTTTATTCAGGGTATGATGTAATGATGGGTTGGGCATTTTCTAGGTAGGGTGTCAGCACATTTATAGCTATTTACATGCCTGACCTCAGTAATAAGAAAAGTAAAAATTGGGTAAGAGATTTGTTATTTGCTCATCTGGCCTCAGTGGTAAGAAAATTAGAAATTCTGTAAGATATTTTAAGTTGAGATATGACCTTGTTTGTCTGAATCTTAGTGTAACTACAGAAATTGAGTTGTGGGTCAGATAGGAGTCTTGGTATTTTTGCTATTTAACAAAAGGGAGAGTGGTGCTTTTTGGGTCTTTGATAGTGAAAATGGAGTTCTTAAGTAGTGTTGCACTGAAAAGCAATACAGATGTTGTTGCAGTATTTACAGATAAATTGCTGAAAAGGTGCCAGTTTCAAAGATCTACAAAATCAGACTGAAGGTCTTTGGTCAGAGAGCAAGAGCATTTGCTTGTTCTAGTAAAAACAATGTCATCTACATATGTAATATACAGTTAATCAGTAGGACACTCAGGTAGAGGGAAAAGTGGTCAAAAAACAGAACCCTGTGTTACACTTTGGTTGGTGGTGCCAGACACGCAGTTATTATTGGAGTCTATTAAGATGACTGAGTATTGAAAGAGATAACCAGAGAACTACTGTATGACACCAGATGAAAAACATATACATGGCAGTTTATGCAAAGAAATGTGTGATCAACCATGTCAAAGGCTTTCTTCAAGTCGGCAATATTGCTGCTCTTATTTTACCTTTTTCCATATTACTATAGATTTGGTCAAAGTGGGAATGAATGATTGTAAAAGTACTATAGCTTGATAAAAGCCATGTTGTCCATCACATGTTGTACTGCTTAATGCATTCTAGTATTTGTTCATAGATGAGTTTCTCAAGGATTTTTGTAATAGGACAGAGATTAGACACAGGTTAAAAGTCAGTAGCATTGTAGGTGTAGAAGTCATAGTGAGTAGAAAAACTAGACCCCATTTGAGACTGTATGAAGGAACTTCAGTGGAGAGTTAGATTAAATAGAAATGCCAATTGTTTTGCTAGTATTTTGCAACCCAATCTCAGAATGTCATAAGGAATGTTATGAAACAAGCCATTGTAGGTACAGTCAGTTTTGTCAAGATATTTTTGAACCTGTGTTTTCATAATTGTCTTGAAACAAATTTGGGGGTATTGGAGTACATTATGAAAAGGGAGTGAGGGAATAATTGCTGGAGTATTACCCAAAAATAGTATTACTAGGATCCTTATTGTAATTCTGAGAATTCTAAGTATGAGCCATAGAATTATGAAAAAAAAATGCTGAAAATGCAGGAGAACAGTAAATAGCAAGCATTGATGTCTTCCTCTAAAGCACTATAAACTTCACAAGGTTATATATCCCAACTCCAATATCATCATATGTTGGAGTAAAGGGAATATTCTGTAAAATCTCAGTTTCAAGCTTAGGGTATATGTTTGCATTATCTGTTAATCAATTTCTTTATTTTCAGACTCCCACTAATGAATATTGGAGTATCAAATGGCTACTACTTTAATAGTGATAGGACTATTGGAAGTGCTATGGCCAAGGTCTGATAGAAGTGAGTAGGGACGTGTGCAGCTACTTTTTGTTTCGGCAAGATATATTTATAAGAAAGGTTTTTAATTTCCTTCCAGAATCTCTTGGGGTTACCAAGGTTAGTAGTATGAATTGTTTCTGCAGTAATTAAACTTGGATTGAGATGTAGCTGTTCTAGTTTAATGTTTCAGTCTAGTATAGTCTGCATGCTTTTTCTGAAATCAAAGGATTATTTTTCCATTCATACCATGCACCATCTCTAGTTTTAATTAACTGCCCGATGCTATCAGTATTCCAGGGATTTAAAATACCCTGTTTTCTGACTTTCTTTGTTGGCTATGCCTTCCTGTATTAGAATAACAAGACTGTAGAAGGTATCCAGGCCAGTGAGAAGATGAGCACAGTTGTAGAAGGTGTTCCAGTCTATGGTAATTAGTTGAAAGTGTACGCTGTTGTCTGGACTAGCTGTGGAAAGTACCATATAAAATGGAGCTTTCTTGTCTTTTACGTACTAAGACAAGTATGTATGACAGTAATCGCTGAGTCAGGTAGGCCATACAGATTAATTAATTTAAGTAATTTTTCAGGAATTTTACTTAACAGAATATCAAGCAAGGTGCTGGCTGTTAAGGGTTGAATGATTTGGTTTGGTCCCATGTTATAAGCCGAGTTAGAATGAAAGTAAAGATAAGCCTATGATTTGTGGAGACCCAACCAATCAAGGTTATTGTCACTGAAATGCAGAAAATTGTGAGGGTTAGTATGATCAATAATAGAGTTTTAAGATTCCCTCAAGATGAGCTATTGAGGAAGGGGGAATGTAAAGCACAGCTATATACAGCAAACAAAAAAGGGTTGATCTAAATAATCAAACCACAAAAAAAAAAAAAAAAAAAAAAAAAAACAGTGAAAAAAATACAGGGGATACTCCCCTGCTAAGTATATATGCCAATTCCAGGACTGCAGAAAAGATGGGAAAAAGTAAATTCCCAGTCCCAATTGTTCCATGATCTGGCACACACAGCAGTTGGCAGCAAAGGAATTCAATCTCTTAAACCAAATAACCAGCCAAAAAGGAATGCTTAATATTTATAGATATATATATATATATATATATATATATATATATATATATATATATATATAGACCCAGGCAACACTATTTACAGTTAATATTGATTTAACTGTTTGTACCCTAAGCAGTATTGGTTGCTAATAGCTTTTGATATTTGAAGGTTTTAATGAGACTGCCTTCACTGAGTCAGGAAAGGTTTCTGACAAACTATTTTTTCTATATCATGCCTTACTACAAAGCTATTCAGGAAAAACTCAGCTTTACAGAGATACTGATTTCAAAACTCCAAACTTTAATCTAAAGTTTGTTTCATTTTGAATGAATAATAAGTCATATTTCTCTAAGCTGGTATATCTCAGCATCCTTACCTGCTAGGCATATGGTATTGTCAGTGAAACTGTTTATCCTAATGTCAGCTTTCAAAGGATGCCATACAAATGTCTTTTTTAATTATATTTAAAGGAATATGATTTTTTTCTTTCTTTAATAATATTTGCAAATGCCATCTAACATCTCCCAGCTATAATAAGTTAGATCTAAAGTATCACAGGCAACTTTACCTTCCTGTTGCATGTCAAATGACATCATGCACATTACGTGTCTTTCATGCCACTTCAGGATATTTTTACATATGTGTAGATATTGGTAATATTAATTATTACAGGTAGAAACATTCAGTGTAACAGTAGTGGCCATAAAATTGAAGAACTGTAGGGTTATAAGCAAACAGTAGCACAATCACAAAGAAGAAGTGGTATAAAGTAAGACTTCACAGCATGATAACATTGACAGAGTTATACAGTACTGTTGGAAAGGCGGGGTCATGGGACAGGCTGTTTAAAGTTAGTTTTTCCCGCTTCCATGGAGATACAGTATGGTATGCATACGCTGTTCACAGAAATGGATCAGAAAATATTGGTCTGATCTGTTTATGTGGTTCATAGTTTGCTTAAAATAGCAGAAATATCTTGGCAATCCTGGGAGACAAAAGAAATATTGCTGTTCATCTTCAGACAACTATGTTTACCTCAGGGTGCTACCAAAGTTGGCCGTTTTGATAAGGTAGGCCTCAAAGGGCACAAAGAGGTAATTACTAAGCCATTTTTTCTATTCCAACACTCCTTCCTATAATTAATGGACATACAGTCAGGCTGTTAATATTACTCTGTAGAAGCTGATTTAGCTTTGTTCATCTTTCTAATGGCAAAATCATTGTGAGCCAGTATGTTGAGTTTCAGTCACTGAAACTTCCTGAACTGATTTAATTCAAAGTCAGATCACTTAGGAGACCTTTTCAACGTATGTATGTTTGGTCAAGATCTAGCAAATATATCTTAAAATTGTTTTTGTTGGAAGGCAAGCCCCATTGCACTCTCCATGTGAACAGCACCCTACATACCAACTCAGATATGATATAATTATGGGAAAAGAGAAGAATCTCAACTCTACATGCAAGACTGTTCTCTTACATTTATTTTTTTTATTTGTCTTTGTTTACCGAGGAAGTTCAACTGGATAACATTCATTTTCAGAGGAGACATAGGAAGAAAAGCTCCATTTGTTTATATTGCATTATACTTAGTAGCAGTTACACTCATAGTAGTTACATTTCTATTTATATCCATGATTGTACAATCAAATTGTATAGCTTGATATGAAATAAATGAGGCATTCCATGAGCTTGACTATCTCTCAGCATGCTACCCCAAAACTAAATTGGCTGCTCCTAATTGCCTGTCATAAAAAAGTAAACTGTATGAGATGATGAGTTACATTTCCTACTTATTTATTTCCCTACAAATAATTTAGTAAAGGACAACAGAGTAGCAGGAAGACTGTACATTTTAGCAGTGTAAATACTAGTATCTTGTCTTCCTATCTATATTACAAATCTATGAGCTAAAGCCATACCACCACTTATTAATAAATATGGCAGCACGTTTTGGCATGCTAGCATAGTTAAATGGTTCTAAAAGAGAGTATGCAACACTGAGATCTGTATTTTGTTCATATTTTACTATTTTAGTGGTGCCCACAACTGAACTAGATTTACTTTTCTATTAGTTACTTACAAATGTGCAGTGCTGGAAGTATCTTTCATGTGTTGTGCAGTGTACAGACAACATTTTATGTTCTGGTCATCTCTGTGGTCATACAGTGAAATTCATTATAGTAATAAACATTGCTGAATACTTGAAATTGCCAATTATTTTTAAAAAAGCATGCATTTTAAGTTTGGGTTATATTTCTCAACCTTTAAAGCAACCCTGTGGGAATTAATTAGAATAGCCACATTGTCTTTGACTTGACAGTGTCTCACAAAAAGAGCATAGGCTATTCCAAAATATTTCAGCAGCTACATAGTTTGCTTGTGCCCTGCAAGTAATACATTTTGTTATACGTCAAATCTGCAAAACCAAAGATCTGAACTTTTAGCTGCATAAAATGTAATGAATTGCCCTTTACTGTACAGCCATGCAACATTCACAAGCTGGTTCCTAGTCCTTTACACTATAATTACATTTTAAAGTACTGTGAGCTGTGCAATAGTCTTACGTACAATTCTGTATTTATAATGTTTACATAATTTTTTAAGCATTAATAATGTATGCATTCATGTAAATGTTGTTTAATGTTTTACTTAATAATTGTGACACCTTGGCTATGTATTGTATTGTAAATGTGATCTTTGTCAAATGCCTTAATTACAGTATTGTTTTTTTTTTTATTTTACTTTGCCTTCCAAATTGCATTTCTTACTAGTTATTGTAGTTACCACTACAACCCAGGTCATGGCAGAAAAGGGTCTGTAGAACAGTTCACTTACCCAATTAACAAAGTATAAATAATAGTTACACAAATAAATAAACTGAAGCCCATTGGAACTGCAGCCTTGAAAAATGGAAGGGTAAAGGGCTTTTAATGTCAAAGAGGCTATTATTGTTATTTTTAATTTTAATTTATATCAAGAGCAGCATTTATTTATTTTTCTGTTACTAGTGATCATTTAACATCTCTGCTGCTCAGAACAAGGCTATGTTAAGTTCTTACTTGTTTCATTCATGCCAGCCATGAATGGATGGTTACACGAATTCTACAAGTACCACTCTATTATCTTCCATCTTTTTTTCTCCCAGGCTGAATAAGATTCCTGTTCTGGACAATCATTTTAATTTTTTCAGCCTGGTAATTTCCAGTCTAAGGGTCAACTGGTCATCACATTAAGTCCAAAAATGTGTCATACTTTGACTCTACAAACTGTGTTAGAACAATTGGGTCTTTCATGGTTATGGGCTCACCATTTTACCGGAACATTAATGGCATTTTGTCCTTGAGACAAAAGCAAAAACATTATAAATTATTAGAAACCATGCACTGAATGACTGTAAATCTTAAAATTTTACTTGATTTCAGTAAGGTAAGATGCCAGCAAAATCTCCCTCTTCTATCTTTAGCAACAATATATATTTTTAGACTTAATAAAATGAGATCCTTTCATGAAATATGGGGACATTTTTGAGTCCAATAAAAGTATATCTGACATTCATATCAATGAAGCAGTCATAAATATTACAATTAAACCCATTTTCATGTCTTTATAGCACACTTATAAGATGTAAGAAAAAGTAATCAAGGGGTCACCAGGAGACAAGCGGTGGATGCATGTTGTGATTCATGTAGACAAAAAGACCCCACAGAGAAGTCAGCTGAGGTGGAAGTAAGTTCATGGAGGTAAATCAGATGCCAGTACAAGACTTGGATGTAGGATATATAGGATTTTTATAAGTCTTACTTATGCTTAGCTGGCACAATGAAGAAGGAGTAATTAGGTATTACAATAACTGGCTGCAGCAGTGAACAAAACATAAGAATTTGGGGTGTGCAGGAAGATTGGGAAGACCAAGTAGAGAGAACAGCTGTACAGCAGGATAAGACAGCTATGTTGTGCAGGTATGTATCACTGATCACACCTGTAAAACTAAGATGAAAGGGGAAGGGTGTCAAAAAAGTAGAAGATGGAAGCAGTCAGGGTAGACAGAAGAAAATAAATAGTCACAGAACACAACAGAGAAATAAAGTGATTTAGCCCATGGTTCAGTAGCATTACTATGCACTGCAAGGCTTCTGGGTAGGAAGATGCAGTGCTGGGGGCACTAATGTGGAAAGGAAGTGTGGGCATTGCATTGCTGGTATCACAATAATATATGCTAGTGACAAAAGAGGTGAGATGTGAAGGCGTTTGAGTAGTGGTGGCTCAGGAATAAAATGGAAGACAGAAGTAGAGGAATTCATCAAATGTGAGGTCACAGAGGTGAACAAACCCCATGGGACAGGAAAATAGTAGGCATCACATGTGTGGCGCACAGGAGAAGAAACAACACCATGGAACAGGAAAATGGAATATATGAAATGTGAGGTCACACAGGAGAAAAAACACCATTGGACAGGGAAATGGAAGGCATTAATTGTGAGATCATATAGAAGAAAGAGCACCATGGGACAGGGAAATGGAAGGCATCAATTGTGAGATCATATAGAAGAAAGAGCACCATGGGACAGGGAAATGGAAGGCATCAATTGTGAGATCATATAGAAGAAAGAGCACCATGGGACAGGGAAATGGAAGGCATCAATTGTGAGATCATATAGAAGAAAGAGCACCATGGGACAGGGAAATGGAAGGCATCAATTGTGAGATCATATAGAAGAAAGAGCACCATGGGACAGGGAAATGGAAGGCATCAATTGTGAGATCATATAGAAGAAAGAGCACCATGGGACAGGGAAATGGAAGGCATCAATTGTGAGATCATATAGAAGAAAGAGCACCATGGGACAGGGAAATGGAAGGCATCAATTGTGAGATCATATAGAAGAAAGAGCACCATGGGACAGGGAAATGGAAGGCATCAATTGTGAAGTCGCAGAGGAGAAGGAACACCATGGGACGGGGAAATGAAAGGCATCAGGTCGGAAGTCACAGAGGCGAAGGAGCACTATAGGACAGAAATAGAAGGCATCACATGTGAGGTTACAGAGGAGAAGAAACACCATGGGCCAGGGAAATGGAAGGCATCAAGGTCACACATGAGAAGGAGCATCATGAGATAGGGGAACAGAAGCCATCAAATGTAAGGTCACACAGGAGAAGAAACACTATGGGACAGGAAAATCAATTCATCAAATGTGAGGTCACAGAGGAGAACAAACTCCATGGGACGAGAAAATAGTAGACATCACATGTATGGTCACACAGGAGAAGAAACACATTTGACAGGGAAATGGAAGGCATCAAATTTGAGGTCACAGAGGAGAAGGAGCATCATGGGATAGAGAAATGAAAGGCATCAAATGGGAGGTCACAGAGGAGAAGAAACACCATGAGGCAGGGAAATAGAAGACATCAAATGTGAGGTTACAGAGGAGAAAGGACACCATGGGACAGGAAAATGGAAGGCATTACATATGAGGCCACAGAGGAGAAGGGACACCGTGGGACATCACATGTGAGGTAACAGAGGAGAAGGAGCACTATGGGACATGGAAATGGAAGGCATCACATGTGAGGTCATAGAGGAGAAGGAATACAATGGGACAGGGAAATAGAAGGAATCAAATGTGAGGTCACAGAGAAGAAGGAACGCCATGGGACAGGGAAATGGACAGGGTCAAAGTCGAGAGTAAAGGCTCCAGTAGTTAATTTAGAGGAACGAGAGTGCTGGTGGACTAATACAGTTTATTAGATGCAGCAATAACAAGGAGGGGGAGTGAGACAGGAAATAAAGGAGTGAGGTAAGATAAGCTATATAGCTAAGGAGGGTATGAATTTTTCAGGAGCAGACTGAGATATTCCAAGCTTCCAGATGGAGAAGGAATGGCAGTTGACTGAGGTCTTCAATCAAAAGGAGTTCAACTAGCTGCCGCTTTAATACTATATTTACATATTATTAGTTTCCTTAACAGAGCAGAAGTCTATTTTTGCGCATGCTCATTAACACAATATTTATGTTATGTTCAGATTATCTATGCATGCATCCATATATGTGTACTTTTATATATATATATATATATATATATATATATATATCTATATATATATATATATATATATATATATATATATATATGTATACACACACATATATATATATGTGTGTGTGTGTATGTGTGTGTGTGTGTTTGTGTATATATATATATATATATATATATATATATATATATATATATATATGTATATATATATATATATATATATATATATATATATATATGTGTGTGTGTGTGTGTGTCTGTGTGTGTGTGTGTGTGTGTGTGTGTGTGTGTGTGTGTGTATATATATATATATATATCTATATATATATATATATATATATATATATATATATATATTTAGGTCTATTAAATAAAATTGACATACCCAATGCTGATGTCACTAACATCAATAACAAAATGTCAACAATGCAAATGTCGACACATGAATACCCATGTGCTGAGGGAATTTCTCAGTGCATGCAAACAAAGCAAAAGAAGACAACAAAAACATACATTTATGCAGGGGGTAAGCCCACCCCTGTAGCCTCCACCCTCCCTGCTAATTATGCACACTAACTCCAAGATCTTAATATTGGTGAAAGGGCATATTCCCCAACCCTGGTAACTGTGCTGTCTCACACACCTGTAGACGGGTATCTATTTAATTGATGAAACTGTGCTGAATAAACAGATGTCGACTATAGGTAAGACCAAATTTGGTGGTACCATATACATACATATATGTAGCAACATCAATTCCCTTTTTCCCATTTTTACATGTACAAGTACAACTACAGACGGAATTACAAGTGAATGTTCATTCACCTATGAACTCCCAAATAACTAAACAAGGCAATATTTATACATTGAATGACTACAAGATTTTTAATTATAGTGATTTAGAAGTAAAAGTGGAACATTTTTATTTGTTATCTAAAGGTTTTAAATTTATTCCTACTAGGAAGGTCAGTTTACCTAGATTAATTGTGGACTTAAAGTTATTTTTAAGGAAAATGAATTTTGCCTTACTATTCCAGGATACCAATATTGATCAAGCATGTGTTGGTTCTTTGATGAAAAAAAGTATTATGAATCCACCTCTACACCCACAATTGAAAAACCTTGACACAATTTTAGAAAGGGAAATTAGGAAAACAGTAACCCAGCGTAGGATTTCTTTTAATCTGTCAGTGGGTGAAAAAACAGTACTAAATGAACTGAGGGACAACAGGAATATTAGAATTATGCAGCCCGACAAAGGATTTTATTGTTTATGAATCTAAGATTAAGGATTTACTTTGTGATACCTCCAAATATTCTCAGGCATCTATTAATGAGGTCAATTTGGCACATTCTAAAATCAAAGTGTTGCTTTATGATTTATTATTGGATGGTTCTATTGGTAAAGACACTTACAATTTTTTGATCAATTTACATCCTAGGGTTCCCTCAGTTTTCGGTATACCTAAGGTACACAAGGATCCAGTGGATCCTCCCCTTCAAGTTATTGTGTCTTCGGAAGGTTCAGCAACCACCTCATTGGCTAAGTTTGTCGATGATAAATTAAAAAACTTTCCTATGAGGGTCCAACCGTATTGAAGGACTCCTGGGATTTTCTCAGGTGTGTCCAACCTCATTTATTTTCACCAGATCTAGCCTTTGTCCCTTTGGATGTGGTAGATTTATTTGGATTTATTCCCCATGACGTTGGGCTCCAGTGGCTGGAGGATAGTATGAGGGATAGTAAAATGTTTTCTGTGGACGATTTTAGGAACCGTTTACCGTTTATGGATATCATTCTCAACAACAATTTTATGTTCTTTCAAGGAGAATTTTTTAAACAAAAAAAGGGAGTTGCTATGGGGGCTAAATGTGCCCCCACATATGCAAATATAATCTTGTCCAGGTGGGAGGAATTACATGTATTAAACAGTCCTTTTGCTGGTTGTTGGTCTTTATATAAAAGGTTCCTTGATGATATAGTCATTTTTTGGACGGATACTCATCAAAGATTCATTGAGTTTTTGGATTACATAAAATGTTTCACTACTTTTTTAGATTTCACTTATAGTTACAATTTAGAGGCCCTTATCTATTTGGACGTGTCTATTACTAAAAAAGTCGATGGATTTTCTTCTAATATTCACCACAAGGAAACATTTTCTAACTCTTATCTTCATTTTAAGAGCAGTCACCCCTTTTTTCAGAAAAAGAACCTGGTCAAGGGGCAGTTAGTACGGGTCAGCAGAATGACCTCTGATGATGGTGATTTCATCACTGAAAGTGGCAAAGTTTTAGAAATGTTCACTAAACGTGATTATCCTGGTACATTATTACACAAGATGTTGGATTTAGTGTCTCAAGGGAGAAAGGATAAATTTGCCCCTATTTTAGGACAAACTGTTCAGGTTTCAAGAGATGGAAACACTGACATGAATCACGTTAAGAAGTAGGATGATGCATTTATTTTAGATTTTTCGGGGGATTCCGGTGTTGTCAAGGAAGTTATTACAAGGGAATGGAACAGGTTTGTGGAAATTTCTGATTTGAATATATTCAAAAACAAACCTTTGAAATTCACCTACCGGAAGGATTTAAATTTTAAGCAATTATTTGAGTTCGGTACATATAATAAGGCCAGTGCATCTTCAAAAAGACCAGGTACTTACAAATGTGGATCCTGCTCACAATGCCCCTACATTGCCAATAAACCTAGTATTTATATTACAGCAAGGGACAGGCAGATTACTAGTGACAGTTTTTCCAACTGTAACACCCAAGGGGTGGTCTATATTGCTACATGTAAACAGTGCAGCTCTTATTATGTTGGAAAAAGTGAGAGAAAGTTAAGGAACCGCATTTATGAGCTTTTGTATGAAATAAAGAAACAAAACAGCAAAAACGCTTTGTACAGACACACATTGGGTTGTTCTCAAGCCACATTTCTTTTTTATGTCCTGGAAATTATACCAAAGGAAATAAGAGGTGGCATGTGGGAGGCCAAACTTGTATATAGGGAGTTGTACTGGCAGATTATTTTAGATTCCACAAAGTTACCTGGCTTAAATGATATGATTTCCATTTCCTCAGTCCTTAAGTTAAAGGTGGCTAAATTATGATTTTAGTTTTCGGCCACAAGGTGGCAATACAACATGGAGTTTGCGATTCATTTTTTTGAATGAACTGTCAAAGTAATTTATTTATTCATTTATTTTTATTGGATAATATTTTTTTAAAAATCTTTTATCAACTTTTTATCAGTTTTATTGTTTATAATATGTGATATTTATTCAACCAAAAATTTTTATCATGAATAGCAGGGTTCAAAATTTGTTTTTAACATACTAACGTTTCCTTCTTTACATTTTTGATCAGTATGACAGAATTTTATTGGTGGAATTTCATTTATGTAATTAATTGATTTGCATAATTGAATGGTTATTTAAGTGTTTAATTTGGTGCTTGAACTTGTTACTCTGATGAAGACTTGGTTTTAGTCGAAAACGTATATATTGGTCTGGCGTTATTGTGGTTTTCAATAAAGAAATTTTCTATTTAGAAACCTTCTCTTGGTTTCCGACCTTTATTTGGACACTTCTGGCAAGTCCAATTGCTGCCATTTTTACATCGGGTAGGGGTGTCACATCAACACTAGACAACTTGACCAATTTGGTTTACTATCAATATTGCGAAAGGCTAAACACTTTCCGTTCACAATATCAAAGTAAACCACCAAACAAGGAATCACGACTACTTCCCAATGTCGACTGAAATGATCGACACATTTGAGTTGATATTGTCATTGAAAACATCTCATGATATCCATATAGGAGCTGATGTAGATCAAACTCCTATATGACATATCACATGCCCCCCACACCCCCTGCTAACAATATATTCCAACTCTGAGATCGCACTACAGTGGGGATATGGATGAATTTTCAATCCCCACTGTACCGTGATCCCCGTACAGTTTGTCAAACACACCTATGCGAATGACTACTGCATTTGCATAAGTGTGTTTGACTACCCCATACACTTAACATTGTGTGAATGACAATCTGATTTTCAGCAGCATACGTGCTGACAGCTTGTTATTCACACAACTGATAGTAAACCAACCAATTCATCAAATCTAGATAGACAGATAGATACCCCATATATAGAGATATATATAAATATGTATATATATATATATATATATATATATATATATATATATATATATATATATATATTTATTTATTTTATTTATTTATTTTATTTTACATTTGTTGACCGGGCTAGTCCAGCTGGATATATGTCCATTTTCAGTGGAGGCCCGGGGAGAAAAGCTCCAAGACAGATACAAACAGCCAATAAGGCATTGTTACATAAGAATAAAAACAATAAGTAGATATAGAATATATTATATACCTTTAACAGTAAATAACATAAAAACTATATACAAAGTTTAGTGCAAGATAATATGAATATGCTAGTGGCTAAAAAAATAGTATCCAGGTTCTTACTAGATTAAATTAGTGGAGAGAGAACAGCTAGAAAATATATCAGTAGCATTAATGATAGGTTAGTCAGGGTTGGTACAAGGGCACAGCCAGTGTGTTTTGAGGAAGGTTTTAAGTATATAAATATATACACACACACACACACACACACACACACACACACACACACACACACACCTAGGTAGATAGACAGAGAAATATATAGACACATATAAATTTACACACTTTATTGGGTTTTCACTTTTGATTTCTTATCTTTGGTCAAAGGGTCAAAGTATAAGCTAAATAGTTTTGTAGATGCTCTCTTAAATCTAGATACAGCAAAACAAAAACTAAAATGAAGCAAAAATGGTAACCCAAAAATAGTCCAGGCAATCCACACTGCTGGCATTATTTCTTGTGAAATAGTGTGGTTTTGACTTTCAGACATCTATAGTGCTCTTTCAGCATTCCCTTTACACAGTGGTGCCTTGCTTCCTGTGGAGGAAAAAAATCACTCAAATGAATGATTGTCCTGTCTGTTTGGCAGCTGTATAGTTTAGGTTTTCTGTCACAGTCAAAAAATGTGCTTATTTGCCTGAAAATCAGACTAAGACATAGTTTGTTCTTCTTCTATTTATAGTGCTGCAGTGGCAAATTGTGAATTTATGTGCTGTACAATTCACCTGCAATGTACTATGCACTGTAGTACATTATAATTATTGGTTGGGTATTGATTAAAAATAAGATTTGGTAGCATGATTTAGTAGTAGATAGTAGATTTCTGTTTCATGCTAGATCTGCAACACCCCCAAACACACACACAAAACACTCTCATACATAAACATAAGTCTATGTCTGCATTAATTAGCTTACACCTTTTGGAATTACCAGAGTTTCTGTTTTTGACATATGTTTACGTTTCACAGAATCAGCTCAAAAAGGCTTCTGTTACATCTGGTAAATGTATTCTTATACTTTCATAACTATGAGTCTGACGTTTGGCTATTAAGGCACAGAAAATAAAAGATAATTGGAGTTACAGTATGAGGCACTGAGTCTATTTCCAGTAATATATTATACAGCCAAAATACCAAAATAAAAACTTAAAAGTAGTCGTGGGTGAAGAGGGGTTAAGCCTCCCACCACCCCAGTTTACCCCCTTTAGGCTACACCTTCTTATTAAATAGAACTGAGGTTGAACAAGCTCAAGCCAAGTTTTGCATTTTCTGTTAAAATGGCCATCCCCACAGATAGACAGACTCACTTCTGAAGGTCTGTATAATCACTGTGGTACAATGCCGCATGGCTGTATGGCAACAGACAGACTCACTACTGAAGTTCTGTATAACTGCTGCAGTACAATGCTGCACGGTTGTATGGCGACAGACAGACTCACTACTGAAGTTCTGTATAATTGCTGCGGTACAATGCTGCATGGCTGTATGGTGACAGACAGACTCACTACTGAAGTTCTTTATAATCGCTGTGGTACAATACTGCACGGCTGTATGCCAGCTATCTTCAGGAAGGCCTTATGGAGGTTATCAGTGATTTTATACCCTCTGTAAGCATCTCTATGAAGTGAGATAAGAAATGGTTTATCTTAGAGTTGGCTAAAATTTAGGCCACTGTTTGCTTGACCAGGAACCTTTAATATCCCCAGTGCTACTTTAGAGGGTAATAAAACAGAACAAAGGGAGTGTAGTGATGTTTGTGAGAGTAGTAATCGTGGAGCAATAGTCTCATTTTCACACATAGCCATTTAATCCTTAAAGAAGCAAATACAGTAGACTAGGGATGCACATACACAATTTCACTGCAGCAAAAATCTAACATACAAACAAAGTTGTCAGAAGCACACACACTACATCCACCATACACATTGTCTATTGCACACATGAACCAACTTATGCTGAGGCAATAAAAGCAATATTTCCAAACCTCAAAAACCTCCAAAGGCTATAATCAGCAACACAAATTTTCAGCAATCTCTAAATCACTCACCAAAAGCAACACCAAACACCACACAAACGTATGTTCACCCAGTGGAGCCCCTAGAGCAAATCCTATGAGGAAATCAAACACATTATGCAGGATTCTTGTCATAGGGGACTCCATTGTATGTCACACAGATGCCCCGCCCACCAGAGAATAAGGAGAAGATGACAGTTAGTTGCTTACCTGGAGCCAAGATCCACCAAGTTACGCAGGCACTCAAGTCACTACACCACAGGTACCAACATACCTCTGGACAAAGCCAAAAATAATGGGGGGACCAAGGCACAAAAAACAGGTCCATATTTTAAATATTGCCTTTATAAGCTTAGAATGCTGTTATAATAAAAGGTGTTATGTTAGCATGCATTTTCTGAAGGATATAAAATCTGAAACTCAAATGTCTGCCATAATTTAGTAACTTCAATTCTTACTGATTTTCTAGAAAACCAAAAATTCTGTGAGGGGAAAGACCAAAATATGAGGCAAAAATCTGTCCATTCTCCAAAATCTGGACAGTTGATAGGTAAGGGTACCAGTATGATTCTATCATAGTTAATCTGGGCATTAATGACCCGACACATACCTCCCTGAACTATATGGAGGGAAACAAAGATGACTGACGTCAATAATCGGCTTAGTTTCTAGTGTCTTTTCAGGGGGGTTCAATATTTGTCAGCATGATAGCACATGATTAAGAAACCACATTGTTTTACAAAGGATGACCTGCACCTTTCTCCCCTAGGCTTCCAAATATTGTCTCAAACTTTATCCATCCCTTAGAGTCTTTTTAGGCAATTTCCATATTGTCAAACTTACCGACATAGCAAATAAAACCAAAAGAAACCTAAATGTGTTACTACTCAAGGCTAGGACCTTAAACAAGAAGCTCTACACACTACAAGCTTTCCTCACTCTGCAGATTATAGACATCTGAGCTGTTACCAAGATATGGTTTAAATTTGCAGAAAGTACTCCAGCAGTGCAGGGCTTCAGTGTCTTCCACACATTAAGACCACCAATTGCACAGACAAAGACAAAAGGAGTAGAATTCTCGATCTACATTAGCAACAAGTATAACTCTAGATAGGTTAAACAGGATGATGCCCAGGAGTTTAATCACATGCAAATCTCCATATACAAAGTCCCTTACCATATCTTAGCAAGCTTTAAGTCACCCTCTATGTCCTAAGAATCCCATAGCTTATTCCTAGACCTACTAAAGACACTTACCATTAAAACAAATACCCTATTTATGGAATTCTTTTACCCCCATAGACACAGAAACATAACTGCCTCAAACTCACAGGCACAATGATTCCTGGACTTTATTAACATAAATACCCTTGACCAGATAGTTTGCACACCCACCAGAGGTTCAAAAATACTGGATGTGGCACTCACCAATATGGGAAGTGCTGCTGTCCCAGTGTCACATCTTTACTGGTGAGTAGGACCATAAAATGGTTTCCTTCAAAATAAAAATCAACTTGGTAACCCCAGAAAACCCTGCAACAGTCAGAAACTATTTCAAAGGAAACTACATCCCATTAAGTGATAATTTGTCAAATTCAATGCTCTACTAATCCTGCGTTCCCAGCAACCTATGCAGATTTGTTCACAGACACCCTGTACAACCATGTAACTGGCTGAACAGAAGCTGCAGTACCTACTAGAAGTAAACCCAAAACAAACTCTACAAAGAAACCAAACTGGTGGAATTCTAACCCTAATAGGGTTTATAACAAAAGGAAAGCAGTTATGGTTAAAATCAGGAAGAGCAATTCCCATAAGGATAAGAGCTCTTTAATTAAACTAAATATGAAACTAAGAGGACAACAAGGTGAATTACGAGGTCAACATATCCTCACAGGCTAAGACAAGCACAAGGCCTTCTACAGCTATGTCCCAACCTCAAAGACAGCACACAGCAGTGTGGTGAAGTGGTGGCCAATGGTGCCACCTTCTCTAAGCAGACATAGCAAATCTGCTGGTTGACAAATTCTGCTCAAATTTCACCTCTACTCCACTGGCCTCCCCTCATGAATTACCTACTAGCATAATCCCCCAACCATTAGCAGGGAGCAGGTCCTGGTGGCACTCACTAAGGCCAAAAACAAAGTCTCAACGGGCCCTGACAGTATCCTAGGATGCCTTCTAAATAGCTTGAAACATGACCTATCAGGATCAGTCATTTTTCAACTACAGCCTCAAAACAGGCTTTGTACTGTGAGAATGGAGGACTGAAACTATTATCCCACTTCACAAGGGTCTACAATCAACTGACCCAAGAAACTACTGACCATTAATCTTTCAAGTCTACTATTCAAAACCATGGAAGAAATTGCCATGGAAATGATTAATAAAGACATAGGTAGCCTTCAGACACTGTACAAAACCAAGTTTAACTTTGTCAAGGGAAGGTCATGCCTAGTAAAGTTGGTGGACTTCTTTGAGAAGGTCACCAAGTCAATGGATGAGGGGAAACAGTGCATACCACCTCCATGGACTTGGATAAGACATTTGATACAACACCCCACGCAGGTATAATTGACAAACTCACTGAACTAGGCATATACTACTAAATAACTCTCTGGATTGCAAGCTGGATCACAGGCAGAACCCACAAAGTCAGGATTGGTAATACCACCTCCACTCAGAGACCAGACACCAGTGGGGTACTTCAGGGCACCATACTGGGAATGGTCCTATCTGGTATCTATTTTTCAGAGGTAAAGGCTAATATCAAGGGCTTTTGGATGATCAGGTTTGCAGATGATTGTAAATTGGGACCTATCATAGATTCCCCCATGACACAAACATCTTGCAAGAGGGTCTAATCATGACAAATGACTGATGCCATACTTACAGATTAAAACTCAGTGCCACGAAATGCATTATAGTGCCTTTTGGGAAAACAGCCACTCAGCCTAATTACTACATCAATAAGATATACTAAAGACTGTACCTGGTAGTCAGGGTTCTGGGAACATATGTAGATAGTAATCTGAACTTGTATCAACATGTGGCCAAGATACTTAGAAAAATCATTCAATGTAGCCCAACTTCTAATTAAGGGCATGGCAACCAGGTCCAAGGAAGTTATAGTACCACTTTATTTGGATCTTATCAGAGCCATCATCGAGTATAATGCTCCCTTCAGCATGTATCTGTCCAGATATATGCAACATTTGTAATGCCCAAAAATGTGGTTCCCTATTACGATGTCGCAGACGCAGGTTGTCAAATGCATCTTTGTCGAACAGTAAAGTGCAAAAAGGCAAAATAGTGAAGCAGTGTTTCAGTGAATTTTTTCCCCTGGCAAAGAATTTGTTTGGCCGCTTATGCTACTTTGCCTTTTCGGCACTGTAGTGCGATCTCAGAGTTGGTATATTTAAGTAGTGGGGGGTGAATCACCCCACATTAAGTAATGTTTTACTGTTTGTTTTTGTTTTTATTTTTGCTTCGGAACAGAGATTGTTTTCCATTGGAAAATAATCACTGTTCTGAAGTTTTGATGTTGTAAGTGTTCGCTTACATGGAGTCGATTATTTGTCGTACGCTCTTCTGAGCATGCAATATGATATTAGAGACCTCAAAAATGTTCCTTACCAGGAGAATACAGAGTTTAAACACATTGTCCTCTATGGATTGCCTTAAAGCCCTGTCTCTACACTTGGTCTCCAACAGGATACTGACAAGCATTCTATTGCTGGCATACAAGGCATCCTTGGATCCAGCTATGATGGTCCTTTGGCACATTCACAAAATGATCAGCATCAGAACCAGGGTCTATATTACCATATCAAATGGTGATAATTTCGAACGCTGATATTAGTGAAAACGCAGGTAAACAAACTTACTATTGTGGGGGAGCTGTGCCCCCCAACACCCCACACTAAATATATATTCCAACTCCAAGGTCGCACTACAGTGAGGAAAGGGCAAATATTCCCATCCTCACTTTACCATGACCCAAAAAAAAACAAGTTAATTTACCTTTCAGTTTCGCTAATATCAGCATTCGAGATTATTACCATTAGATATGGTAATATAGACCCTCAGAACCACTAGGTCCAAGGATTTAAAATTTGCTTGCAGCATAAATAGGACATTTTAGTAAGATGGATATGTGTTTCAGAGGATCGCCATGCACTATAATAGGCTTCCCATCCATGTGAAGCAGAGTTCATTCATATTTAAGTATAACCTTGATCAATGGATGGGAAATTGGAAATTTACTACAGGTTTGGCCACCCTTGTCTCTGGCAGACAGAGGTAGACAGTAACTATGCCCACATAACATTTAGAAATGTATTAATTAACATATACCCTCCAAATAAACCACGATACATAGGGACACAATTGGGTTGGATTGTTTGGTTAGGCTAATAAGGCCCTGGCGGTTGTTAGTCTATTATATACATATAAACCTTTGAACCTACGTTGCATGTGTATGTGTTCTTTCACAACTGCATAAAATCATTGTTTACACTTGTACTAAATTACTTTTCCAAAGTACATATCCTATTTTCATAACAGAAATAAGACACTACAAGATGAGCTGTATGTCAGACACATATCTGATGACATGCCAGAGATTACCACAGGGGGATCCCCCTTCTCCTAAGGCATACCAAACTCAGAGCAGATTATGTTTGTAAAATAGGGAGTTTTGCCCCACACATTCACAGAAAAAAACATTTTTCAAATTAGAATTTATGATATTGGCTTCCAGTCAAAGCAGAATTTAAAAAAAATCAAAAGGTATTTAATCAGATGTTCTACAGCCATGTCATTCCACAGGATGTTGACATGCTTTAGGTATGCTACAGCCATATTGCTTTATCTCATGGATCACAAAACATCTAAATCATGTTTCTGTCTATGAAACAGTGTTATAATGTATTACTTTGTTATACTATGACTAGGTAACTATCACAGCTCTCTTGGTTGACACTGTTTCTTCACCAAGAGTGAGCTTCTTAATCACTCAAGGGAAGGAGAGTTTTGTTAACAGTATTTTTAAATAATCAGTGCCATTTAACAAGGAAAAGGGGAGTAAATTATGGCTATTTTCCACTAAGCAGCACTTCTAAACTGTAATCAAAAACATGTACAATAGCATTACTGTTCTTCTCATAGTGTACTGTTAAACACAATATACTAATTTAGTTCTTGCATCCTCCTGATTCCTCCATGTAAATACAATTCAGCTTCATATTCTTCACTTTCCCACTGAAAATATTCCTGGAAAAAAAGATGCATTAACACAGGTCACTAACATGTAAACATGTCATTAACTGTTTTAATGTATATTGTTGCTGCTATGCTTTTGTTTGCTAAACCATCGAAATCTGTGGCTCACATGTGCACATTAGCATACACGTGAAAATGGGAGATGAAGGAAGAACCCTACTAGAAAAGCAAAACCCCACCATAAGTCTGAGAATCTGACACATACCACTTCCAATGGTCTAGTATGAGTGCACAGTACATCTTCCTACAGAAAATGTAGTTAAGGAACAGTGCAATCATCTAATGAGAGCTCAAATCATCTTTCATTAATAGTCATGCATCAGCATTAGAAATCCTTGATACTGCGGTGGTGGTGCTGCGGTAGCGTTGTCGCCTCACAGTAAGATGCTGTCCGGTTCGATTCTCAGCTAGAGTGTCTTCTGCGTGGAGACCTGCGTGAATGGGTGTACCTTCATTGAACGTTGTGCGTCAGAGCTGGCAACTCAGCACGTAAAAATCTAATGCCAATTATTAGCAGACCGGAGTTCCGCTGTTGCGATCCATAACCGGGAAAAGCCGAAAGACACAACAACAACATCAGCATTAGAAATCCTACTGCAAATGTAATTTTCAGTAGTAAGTAACTTTGTCAGTGCTGTCTTTCAACAAACAGTAAAACATATTGTACACAGAAGCAAAGGTCAAGCAGATGCTTGGTTACATATTATACACGTCAGCAACAAATTTTTAAATATTTTTATTAAATTTTAAGTTCAGATTGCAGTCCATTACATAAAATATTACAATGAATAAATGAAACATTCTATATTAAAGTTATTCTAATTTAATAATTTCAATAAGGCTATTAAAATGCATTTATAACACAAAATTCCTCACTAAATATTAAATGTAAACCAAGACTGATAATGTATCTAAAACAAAGATCATTTTAAATTCAGATTATACTCCTCAAAGATTTCGATTTGTGGCTGTCCCATTTTTATATTTTTTTCAGGTGGTAAACCCAATTTTGACCAATATGAACAACTTGCAATATAATATTTGGAATTTAATTTTAGTGTACTTGTTTCTTTTTCATAAACATAAAACAACAAGTTTAAACAATCCATACAAGCTAAAGGTATACACTTATTTAAATTTCTAATTACACATTTTCTGTTTATGACTAAATTCAACAAAGCAGAGAGATGTGATCATTATTAATGCAAAATGGAAATGGAGCATTAAATACTATTTTATTCTTACTTAAATTGAAATGATGTGGTGAAAGGACCTACTCAAATTAAATAATATATTTAAAAAAAAATGTAATGCGTTGCATTCATAAATTATGTTGTCCAAATTTACTGTAATTTCCATAATACATCTCCAGTAGTTATTGTAATATTGGTTGAACATTTTAACTAATCTACATTAATTATACAAAGCTTTATAAAAATTAGGATAAGATGAATTAATCATGTATTTCCATTATGATTGTGCAATATATCTTTTATAAGGTAACATAATTTTATAAATATTTTGAAGGATGAAACTTACAGTTCAGTTTATTATTTAATATTGAACTTAAATAATGCATTAACTTGGGAAAATGATCTCTTTCAAAGCTGAAAATACCCCCCAACTTTTAATTAATAATGTTTCTAATAATAAGATATTTATTATACAAATTATTACACTAACTTGAGAACATTCAAATGGACTGAGTCTTAAATATATCCATATTTTTTGTGCATGTAAAGAAAAAATATATTCAAAAAAGTAAATGTCATGAGCACATAATATTTCAAGTGAGGGTGTTTACAAATACACTTTTTATAAGCTTTTAGTAACTTATTTAAGTATGTAGATTCTGATGGTGGTTATAAATTATGTTGAAAATAGTAGGTTAATATTATATTCATTCTGTTATCAATTCACTGTGGTTGTGCCATTGCAATTTTAAATTATTGTTTTTACATAAGCTAATATGTGTATCTTTCTATACTGCACTATATGAATTATCCAACCAATGAATATCCACTTTTAGAGATTAATAAACACCAATCAGTATTAGGGAATCTTATGCCACCCTTTGCCCAAAGTTCTACTATGATTCTTAAAGAATTTTAAGTAGTCGTAAGAAAGATAAACCATTTTGTTAATCTGAGTCATTGGAGTCTTAGTGGGGGATAATTAAGTAGTTTTTATTAAATACATAATAGCATGGGTAATAAAATTCATTTGGTAAGGGTTATGCCCCTGTAGCAACCCTGATTAACCTTCTCCTTCACTACAAATATTTCTTCTCTTGAACCTCTACCTATTTCACATTCTTTGCGGTAGGACTGTAACTGGTTTACAGAATTCAACATACTGATGTAATCTATCCTGCTTAATGCTCTGAAAATCTCTATATTGTTAATATGCTGATAGTCTACATGTACCTCACTGCATATTGAATTATCCTATACATATTGTCACCTCTACTATTGTAAATGCCTACATTGCTCTAGTAATACTGCTGTAATTTATTGTATTCTAATTACTTTCTGCTTTTTGAATAATATTCTATTGAAATCCATTCATTTATTATGTATTAATATTGATTTTTAATTTTTAACTGTTTTTTTAATTTTTAAAAAAAAATTTTTTAAAATGTTTTTTTTAATTTTCAAATGTTTTTTAATTTTTTATTTTTTTTAATTTTTAAATGTTTAAATTTTTATTTTTGTTTCACTGGAGCTTTTCTCCCTGGGCCTCTACTGAAAATGGAAATATATCCAGTTAGACTAGCCCGGTTAACAAATGTAAAATAAATAAAATAAATAAAAATAATTTTTATTAAAAAGTAAATAAAGTATCATTTTTAAATAATCTTTTTAAATTGTTGACAGTATTACTATAATTTAATTTAATAATGGGATCTAAATTATTTCCAATAATTACCCTATGGCACTTATTATCTTTGTGATCAGTATTTGAAATGTATTTCTGATGCATGATCTATCATTTAATTAATAATAAAATAGTTTCACTATTGTTCAGTTTCAGATTTGAATTTTTAATTCAAATTTTAACGTATTATCTACCTGTAACACTGAGTGCCTGAAATTTGTTATGGTTAATAATATATCATCTACAAAAAGAAGGATGCTAATATTAATATCTGAACTGTATATTAAAGGTAAGATTTTCTTTATATTGTTTTCTGCCTATCTATTTAAAATAATTCCTATTCAGTCTTCATCAAAGATGGATTAAAAGAGTTCATCCCCCAAATGGCTCTCTGCATGTCTTATATCCAGGCATTAAAGGAAAATAAGCTTGCATCAGCATTTCAAAATGCAAACAGCTTGGAAACTGAATACCACTTTTATTACAAATGCTTTTGTAATAAAACTGGTCTTCAAATTCCAAGCCCTACTCTTTGCATTTTTGTCATTATTGGACTTAGAAGTTAATCTCATAGAAGGATGGGTTAGGTTGATGTATATGTTTGCTCTAAGTAGTAAACTGATAGCCCCAGTGGCTTAGAGACAATAGCGTAGCTAGGGTGGGGCAAATATGGTGGCCACCCCAGTTCTAATGTATTAATGGGCATAATCAGCAGCTCTGTTATTTTATTTTTTTCATATAGAGAGTGTTAAGTTGAGGATGGGATTTAGGACTTGGTCCTTATCTACATTTAAGGAGTGCCAGATCAAATGGGCTTTTCTGGCTCCATCCCCCATCCATTGATGAGTCTAGCAACCTCTTCTACAGCCCCTGGTCTACCACCAGTCTAAGGCTGGGGTTGGTACAGAATCTAAGTGTGTCCTGGGGATTATGCCATTGGCTGCTTCCATCAGAAGATTTTGTTTATTTATGAACTGCCCCTTATTTCCCCCCCACTCATACATGTACCTGCATTACATCCAAAAGCTACTCCCCTCAAATTCAAAGTCAAAGTAAACTTTTTTGTCATACAGATAAACACAGAGGAAAAAGTGCGTATCACTGCATGAAATTTCTGTACTCAGGCTTGTACCATAACAATGGCAGTTTACAGAAGGAATAGATTAAATTAATAAAAAATTAAATAGTAAAAATAAAAAAAGATACTAAAAATAAATAAAGTAAAAACGAGAAAGCTTTTTTACAGTAGAAACAAGGCAAATACAACAGGGACAGACCCAGTAGAAATATAAGGATATATAAAAACAGTACTTCAAATAAGTAAGAGGCGCAGATGTAAAACTTACCCACCACCACCAATATATGCCATAAACTTACAGTTTACATTTTACATAGTGCAGATAGAGATGTATAAACTAAGCTATGCAGAGAGTTATGTAAATAACAATGACATATTGCATATAGATGATGTATTACCCATTTAGCGGGTTTGACTATGGGTTTATTGTTCAGCAGTCTGATAGCATGTGGGAAGAAGCTGTTATGGAATCTGGAGGTCCTGCATCTAATGCTTCTGTAGTGCTTCCTTGTTGGCAGGAGTTTGAACAGTCCATAAGCCGGATGGTGTATATCCCTCAATAGTTTTTGGACTCTGCCATAGCATCTGTTTAAATATATATCCTGTAGGGATTGAAGGTTGGAGCCAATGATTTTTGTGGCCTGTTAATGATCTTATCTAGTGCCTTCCAATCTGCTTGAGAGCAATTTTCATACCAGACAATGATGTTGTTTGCTAGTATGCTCTCAATTGTGACTCTGTAAAAGGTAAGTAGGACGTGTGTGTGTGTGGGGGGGGGGGATTAGCTCTGCAAAGTCTCCTATGGAAGTGGAGACAATGTTGGGCTCTCTTTATAAGGTATGAAGTCATGCCTCCCCAAAGGGAATGCCTAGCTGAGTGACCCCCAGATGATCACAGCCATCCCTCCCTGCCAGTGCCACAGATACCTCAGCCACTAATTTAACCCATGTCACCAGTGCCATATTTAGAGATTTATCCCTCTATGCCATGATGCTGTCCTTCAGCTGTGCATTTTTGGCAGCATTCTAGAATCAAAAGAAAAATGAACAGGGAGAAAATGGCAACAACATGTTGCAACTGCTGAAAATAGGAACAGTTAGAGCAAGAATTAAAAGGGTAGCAAGTACAGGTTTATTACAACCAAATAAGCCAGATAGTTTCTTTTTCCAAGATATTATGTTTTGCAGGCAAGAGCTATTAAGGCTGCATTTGCACTCCTCCATAAAATAATAGGGTTAATAAGAAGGCTATATTAAGGGTCAGAGGCAAAAAAAAGTTGTGCATCACCAGATGAACCTGGCAAGGATATCTTCTTTCCCCTTTGTTATTTGCTTTATATTTAGAACCAATAGGAAACAAATGTGACTAAATTCAAAGCTATAAAGGGTATGGTAGTCAAAGAAAAGTTAGCTCTTTTTGCAGATTATGTTATTTTTCTACCTAATAAATCAAGAAATGAACATTTCAGTGTTGTGGAGCATTTTGAGACAGTTTCACGTCTTTTCAGGATATAAAAGAACATGAAGCAAAACAAAGATTGTAGCGGTAAACTTTATACTCAGACATGAAATGGTTCAGAAATACCAATATTTATAGGGACGTGATAAGATGTTGTGTTTAGGTATATGAATTAAAAATTATTCTGTTATGGGAGGTAAGGATAACTGAAAAGAGACTAAACAAAATACATTTCAAAAATTGAGAATCTGGAACTTTTGATTTTGACTGTACATAGTAAGACACAAGCAGTGAAAATGCTTAAGTCCCTTTAGTTTTATATAAAGGTCAGACGTATTTTTGTTAACCAGAAGAGATGCTTCAATGATAATTAATAAAGAGTTTAAGGAATTTATTTGGGAGGGGAAGAGGGCAACAGTTAAGTGGGATAATATGTTTTTTCCCATAGAATAAGGTTGTTTAGGATTTCTTGATTTGTTTGGATACTTTGGAGCTATAAGGTATATGTTCATATGCATAACCCAAGCAGAAGGTTATAAATCAAAGAAGAAAGTAATAATGAAATGGGGGGGTTATAAAATAAGGAGAGAAAGGTTTTGGATGCAATTCCTTATGGAAAATAATAACAACCATACAAAATATTATATTCAGAAAATAGCCGAAAGTAGTCCTAAAACTATGCTAACACAGGAATAGAGAAAGGCATTTTACAGAGAGAGATTTTTGCATAGAAAACAGGCAAGAGTTGGATGGAATTTAAGGAGGGAAATTAGCAGATGAGCTAAAGCTATTGGGAGCAATAACTAAGGAGGGAACTATGATAAAATGGGATGAGGCTAAGCAGAAGTTTGTGCTACAGTTTAGAGACCACCATCCTAACCAGGGGATTGATAACATACTAAAGGCAATGATAAAGGGATAGGGGGTGCTAAGTGAAAGACCAACTCTGGTAGAGATTAGTTAAATCTAGAACAGAAGCTGCTGTTAAAAAAGGGATATTTAGTAGGCCACATAAAATATTGCATGGTAATTATAAGAATCAATCAGAGGAGGTTAAAATGGATTGGGAAAATAGAGTGGATAGGCAATTGACAAAATGGCAACAGAAGGACATCTGTATTACCCCATAGTCTGCAACAACTCTAGAAGGTTTTGATTTTTGCATGGAAGTGTTTACACTGGTATTTTTATAACTCAAGAAGAATTCAGAAAATTCTTCCTCAATCTGATAGCAAATTCTGGAGGTGTGATGGGAAAGATAGGGATAAGTGGGAATATTTTTCCTTTGGAAGGGGGAATGCAACAAGTTGGCAGATTTTAAAAATTCCATACTTTGTCGAAATTCTGGGGGAGAAAACTAAGGGAATGATTCTTTTGTCCAAGGATATAGGATCGGAATTACCTAGACATAGTGGCTGCCAAAAAAATCAATTACTAAAAAATGGAAATCAAAATGTAAACTGACTGTAATTCATCAAGTTACACAGAAATAAATGAAAGTTGTGGGAGCAATTCATTCAGAATGATGTTTAGGAGGAGGAGGAAGAGGGACGTTTAAGGGACTGAGGGAAATGAGCAACGTATGTAATATTGGAGTGAAAGAATATTGTTAAAAAGAAAGCATGCATGCATACTGCATTAAAATAAAGGAAAATGATGCTATGATTTATTTTCTATTTATGTATGTGTATTTGTGACATTTTTTAAAAATGTGATCATTTAATAAAGATTGTAAAAAATAGTTATTAAGGCTGGTTAAAAAGCTAAACAAATGTCACATGGAACTGTATATTAAGAGGGGAAAAAAAAGAAAAATGTCCAAGTATTGTTAGTGCTGGGAATATTAGGTGTGAAAAAGAGAGCAAGATGTGACTTTGGTTGTAGATACAGTGATTAAAAGAGAAAAAATGTGTAATGATATATTAAGAACAACAGGCGCCTCCCTACATACCACAAAAAAGAAAGAAAAATGATGGAAAGAAATAACCTTTCAAAAGTAAATGAGCCTCACCCTCATCTGGGTAATCCTGAAACGAACTGCAAAGTAACTGTGTAGCTTAGACACTAAAAGAAATAGACAAGCAGTGTAGTTTCAAAACAGTATTAACAGAATGTACAGTTTCTTGTGAAAAAGACTCACTAGGGATTTCAGCTTATTATTTTTGTGTTTAAACAGTAGCTGATTACTAATGCCAAAGCTGAAGTTTGCAGCTTCTCATGTCAAAGGGTAGCATGTGGAGAGATAATGTTGAAGAAACACAAGAAGATATGGCAAGAGTATAGTCTCAGTGCTATCAGCACAGTCTTGTCAAATTAACCCATTCCATTCTCTAATAAAACATACAGTAAGAGCCTGCTATCATAGATGGGCAGTTTCCCATCATCTCCCTGGCCAGCCTGATAGACATGGGCATCCTAAGGCAATGCAGCAACTGCCTCGTGTATACTGACAGCAACTTACTCCTGAAACAAACAAATACTTTATGTGAAAGATGTAGTTACACTATGAAACTGGAGGCAAGACTCTCATATAAGGACAAATCAAACGCTAAACAAGTTGTCAGCACACACACACACTTCCCACACTAAATAAGGACATGACACATAAACCTACATATGCAGAGGGACTTACTAGTAACTTATCAAAAGATCAGAGGCCTCCCAAATGGAAACCACTTACACACATAACAATGCAAAAAACAACCACAACAGATAATAATGCACATACCAGTGTCTCAACAAATAAGCCCATAAGGTGTAACTCCACAAAATCTAATGTATTGGTCATAGGTGACTCCATTGTGAGACACATGGATGTTACCCTCACCAGGCTGGATAAGGAATAGGTTAGAGTTAGCTGCCTATCAGGTGCCAGGATCTGTGAAGTTACTTAAGCCATAAATCCAAGTCACCAAGCCATACTCTATTCTCCTTACACCCAGTCCCTACCTCCTACATCAGATCTCTTCTTCATAAGCTGAAACCCTTCTCTCCCTCCACTGATAAACTATGTCCTATCTTCCTCAAACTTGCTGCCAGCTCCATAGCCTATCCAGTATCTATCTTAATCAATAGATCTATTCAGGAATCCACTGTCCCTACACTATGGAAATCATTTTTCACCATTCCCCTGCATAAAGGTGGTAACTCTACTAACCCTTCTAACTACTGTCCCATAGCCATCCTATCTCCCCTCGCTAAAATCCTAGAAATAATGCATATACACACAGCTTCTCAATCACCTCCTCCAGAACAACCTGCTCACTCCGACTCAGCATGTTTCCTGTCCTAACCATAGCACAACCACATCTCTCTTATCCTTAACACATATCATAGCTGAGGCCCTTGATAACAACAAACTCATATCTTGTCTCTTCCTTGATCTTTCCAAAGCTTTTGATACTGTCTCCAGTTCTCTACTGCTATCTAAACTTGCACATATAAATCTATTTCCTCCCTTGCCTGGTTCTCCAGTTACTTATCCTGCAAGCAACAATCTGTTGGCTTTCCTCTTCCTCTCCATTTTTACCTGTTCCTACTGGTGTACCACAAGGGTCCATCCTGGGTCCCCTCCTATTCAACATCTTTACCAACGATCTCTACACATCTTGCAAAGAATCCTCTCTCATTCAATATGCCGATGACTCAGCCATCATATCCATCTCTAACAATATCACTGAACTCCACACTCTAACTCAACATGCATTTCTATCCACAGAACAGTGGCTGTCCAATAATCTACTCATCCTCAATCCCAAAAAGACCAAACTCTTACTTCTTTCTTCCCTGGTCTGTCACTCATCACAAATCCACCTTTGCTATTTCATCCTCAAATAAAACTATAATCCAACCTGAAGCTCACACAAAACTCCTTGGAGTCATCATTGATGATGAACTCAAATTCAGTCTTCACTTGCTCCAATGTATAAAAAAGACACACCAGAAACTGGGTTTACTGTATCGCAATAAAAAAATTCTCACCTCAGGTGCTAGACTGTCCCTTGCTCAAGCCCTAATCCTCCCCTCCCTGCTATATGCAGCCCCAGTGCTCACTAACATTCAGACTACAACCTTGAACAAACTCCAGGAAGCCTACCATAAGATAGCAAGGTCTGTCACAAACTCTCCTTACAATTCACATCACTGCCTTGCCCTAAACTCAGACTCACTCCAGTGGCTTCAATTCCCCCAAATTCTACTGCTATCACAACTTCAGATGCTTCACTATATTATTCATAAGCCTTCATCCTGTCCTGCTGTCTCATCACTTATCTCTAGCTATATCCCACCTTGGATTCTCCGTACCTCCAACCAGCAACTCCTACATATTTACTATCCCAAAAAAACTGTAGGCAAACTCCTATATAAACATTCCACTGCCCAAGCTTGGAACAACTTCCTCTAGATATACGTTCCATCATCCACCCATCACACTTTAAAGAAAAACTCAAACTTCACCTACTTAACTTCAAAACCTGCCCTTGCCAAGTCCCAACCTGAGTGCCACTCTACTATCCCTCCCTTTCTTCCTTCTCTCTCATCTAAGTACTACATTAATATAGATACACACTAAAGTTACTAAACTAACACTGTTGGTTAAAACTTTCCTTGTATGTATGTAAATATAGTTGTTGCACTGAAAAAAATGTATTATCTGTTTACATTGCTATTCTATTTAACTTTTTTGTATAACAGATTGTTGCTACATTTTTGATTGTAAAGTTTGACTATTCTTTATTGTCTATGTATTGGAGCTTTTCTCCTTGGGTCTCCACTGAAAATGGGCCACAAGCCCAGTTGGACAAGCCGGGTTAACAAATGTCAATAAATAAGTAAAATAAAAAGAAATTAAGCACTCATGTCACTGAACCACAAGTACTGGTATGACTCCATCATAGTCCATGTGGGGGTAAATGACTGGAGACATAACTCATTGGACTATATGAAGACAGACATGACTGAGCTCTCAGATTATGTGTCGCATACAGGTATAAGCCTAGTCTTAAGTGGCATTCTACCTTCTCCAAGGATGATGCCACAATACAAACAAAAAAATGATTGACTTTAACAATTGTCTTAGCTTCTGTTGTCAGTCCAAGGGGATACAATATCTGTCATTCTGGGAAGACATGGTCAACAGACCATGCTGCTTTGCCAGAGATGGTTTGCACCTGTCTCCTCTAGGCTTCTGGGTACTGGCAAAGGCATTAACCACCCCTACTGTGCCTTTTCAAGGCAGTATCAAAAATAACCAACCTCCCAACATAACAAAATCCTCTCTAGATAAACTCAAGGTACTGATGCTTAATGCTAGGAGTCTAAATAAGAAACTGCGCTCCTTAGAAGCACTCCTCACTTTGAAAGATGTTGACATCTGTGCAGTCACCAAAACATGATTCAAAGAAGTGGAAAACAACCTGGTCTTGCAAAGCTACAATGCCTTCCATACATTCAGACCACAAACTGAACATGAAAGAACCAAAGGAGGAGGTGTATCCATCTTCATTAAGATAAGTACACCTCAAGACTGGTCAAACAGTATGACCCCCTTGAGCTACTCTATGTGCAGTTAACTATATGCAAAGCCCTCTACCACATCATACCTAGCTATAGGTGCCCCATCATGAAACAGGAAAATCATACCACATACCTGGACTTACTGGAGTCACTTGCCAAACAGCCCAACATCTAACTTGTGGGTGATTTTAATTATCCTACCATCGACTGGGAAACATACATGATCACAAACATGCTGGCTCAGAGGTTCTTGGACTTTGATAATACAAATGCTCTGGAACAGCTAGTCAGCATACCCACAAGAGGATCAAATGTCCTGGACATAATACTCACTAACATGGGAGAGCATTGCCACCCCCCCCCCCCCGTGTAACATCCTTCCTGGTAAGATCAGACCATAAATCAGTCTCATGTTCAATGTAATTATAAGACATTTTTCAAAGACAAATTATCTCCTACTAAGTGATGGTAGAAGACATTTCAAAGCCCCCCTCGAGTCCAAAATAACATGGACTCCAGTGCAGAGGTGTACACCAATGCCCTGTATAACCACTTAAGCAGTTGTATAGTGTTGGTTGTGCCTAAATGGATTAAAACTAGGTCTTTCCAAAAAACAAGCCACCCTGGTGGACCCCTAGTATAAACAGGCTGTACAGCAAGAGAAAGAAACTAATGATAAGAACAAGAGGGACTGGCTCAGCAGAGGAAGAGATCCCTCTGTAGCCTAAACAAACAAATCAGAGATCTTGTCAAGTCCTCCAAAGCTAATTACGAAGTAAAGATAGCCTCCCTAGCTAAGGATAATCACAAGGCATTCTCTAACTATGTACGGAATCTAAAAGGGAATACCCAGCTATGTGCTGAACTGGTTGTGGATGGCACCACCCATACTCAACCAGAGGTAATAGCAAACCTGGTAGCTGACAGATTTGGAGAAATCTGCACCCCCTCCAGTCATCCCCCAAAGTATACCTGCCATCATTCCTCAGCCTATTACCTCAAGAGACTAGGTCATCTCTGTGCTCTCCAAGGCCAAAAACATGGCATTGGTGGGACCAGACATCCCAGATTGCCTTTTAACAACTTAAAACAGGACTTAGCAGACCCACTTGGATCCCTATTTAACCTCAGCCTGAGAACTGGCTATGTTCTGGCAGAATGGAGGACAGCAACACTAGTCCCTCTGCACAAAGGGGAACCATCGACCAACCAGGGAAATTATAGGCTCATTGACTAGCCTCATCTGCAAGGCCATGGAAAGAATCATTATAGACCTTATTAATAAGGACATAAGTAATCTCCAAACTCTAGACCCATCTCACTTTGGATTTATTAATGGTAGATCATGCCTGTAAAATATGGTTGAGTTCTTCGAGAAAGTCACCAAAGCCCTTGATGAGGGAAAGGCATTGCATACCACCTATCTTGACCTAACCAAGGCATTTGACACACTCTCCAACTCTCCCAATTGGGAATTAACCCCTACATTAACAGATGGGTAGCCAACTGGCTCACATACTGTCAAAGTGGGTGGCTTCACCTCCAGCAAAAGGCCAGTCACCACTGGTGTACCACAGGGTTCTGTGCTGGGCCCCTTATTGTTCAGAATTTATTTCTCAGAAGTCCAGGAAAACTTGGATAGTCTGTGGCTGACCAAGTTCACTTATGATTGCAAATTGGGAGCAGCCATTGAGTCTCCAATGATGTTAATATATGATTGGTGCCAAAGCCACAGATTAAAGCTAAATGCAAAAAAATGCATTATTATTCCCTTTGGGAAAGTGGGAAAGCTGACACACCTTCTAATTACATTACAGATAGAACCCTCTAAGTGCAGACTCAGTGGTACATGAGCTGGGTACTCAGCTTAATAGCAATCTGAACTTTCACCACAATATATCTACAGTAGTAAGGAAGTCTTTCTATGTGGCACTTCTTATAAGTAAATGCAGCACATCTAGATCTAAGGATATTATAACATCTAAGGATATTATAATTCCATTATACTCAGCCCTCATCAGACCAACATTTGATTACAATGCTCCCTTTTGCATATACCTCACCATCACCTGCAACAATTGGAGAGACCACAAAGGATTCTCAGCAAGAAATCACAGGGTACACAAAACAAGACTTATGCAGAAAGACTGAAAGCCCTGTCACTGTATTCTGACTCCTACAAGTTGCTAAAGGGTGATGTCTGCTTGGCTTACAAGGCAGTCTCTGACTAAGCCTTGATGGAAATAGTACATATTCATAAATTAAACTGCAGGAGGGTCACTCACTCCAGGGATCTTAACCTAGCCTCTGACATGAACAGGTCATGCTGGAGAGACAGATACATCTCCCAGAGACTGACACTTCCCTGGAACAAGCTTCCAACTGATGCAAAACAGAGCCTCTCCCTGACTGTCTTCTAATGCAACCTAGATCAATGTATGAGTGACCAAAAATTCACTCCTCTGGTGTTGTCCATGTCCCCCTGGACAGAGGAAACTAGTATTAATTACCATAAACCCTTACCTTTGCAAACTCCACTAATCTAAACAATGACAATTGGGTCAACAATAAATATGGCTCGGCTTGTAAGGGATCCAGGACTGCTAGATTAGAAACCTCCTATGAACCCTATGAATCCTGAGTAGCATCCTACCGTCACCCAGAATGATACTGCAGTACAAGGGCAAAATGATTGACTTCTACAATTGGCTAAGCTTCTGGTGTCATTCTAAAGGGATCCAGTATCTGTCTGCCTGGGACGATATGGTCGACAGACCATGAGGCTTTGCCAGAGATGGCCTGCACCTGTCACCCTTGGGATTCTGGATACTGGCTAAAGCTCTTGCCGCCCCTATAGTGCCTTTTTTAGGCAAGGTTCAAATGACAAATTCACCACCGTAACAGGAACAGGCAAGCAAAAACTGAGGGTAATGCTACTCAATGCTAGAAGTCTAAATCTCAAAATACACTCACTCGAGGCACTCCTTAAAATGGAGAACATTGATATCTGTGCAGTGACTGAGACCTGTCAAGGCTCTAGAGAGCACCCCTGCATTACCCGGCTATAACTCATACCACACTTTTCGGCCATCTAACCTGGACCAGAACACCAAAGGTGGAGGTGTGTTCATATTCATTGAGGATATCCACACATCCAGGCTAGCTGTGCATCATAATGCATCTGAGGTTATCCAAGTGCAACTAACTCTGGGCAAAACTGCAATCCAAATTGCAACTTGCTACAGATCCCCCACCATGCCCCAGGATTCCCACTCCTCTTTTCTTGATATACTGGAAAATATTAGGGTTGAACCAAACACCCTAATAATGGGCGCTTTCAACTACCCCACCATTAACTGGGAAAACTACTCATGTACTAACTCCTTCACTCAACGCTTTCTGGAATTCATAAATTCCAATGTCCTTAATCAACTTATCCACACCCCCACCAGGGACAACAATATCCTAGACCTAGTCTTTACCAGCATGAGTGACCGGTGTTCCACACCTGAAATCAACTCCTCATTGGTCAGCTCCAACCATAAGCTAATCACCCTAGATATCCGCATCCCACCCCCACCCACCATTAAGGAATCCATAGTAAAACATTTCTCCAAAGCCAACTTCATGCTTCTTAAGACAGAAGTGGCGAACTTCATGACACCCATGCAGATGGACAATATAGTTACGACTGTTGAATCCTACACAAATGCACTCTATAAGCACTTACACGAGTGCATGGATCGTGCTATCCCAAACAGAACCAAGATGCTATCCTCCAAAAATAGGAAGACAATCCTGTGGTCCCCTGCCATAAACAAACTCTACAACAGAAGGAAGAAACTGTTGCAAAAGAGAGTAAAATCTCATGAGTGGAGGAGCTCCCTGGTCAGCCACAGTAAGAAGCTGAGATCCCTTATAAGATCCTCCAAATCTAGCTATGAAAACAAACTCACCATTGATTCTAAGGACAACCACAAAGCATTTTATTGCTGTGTCAAGAATCTCAATGGCAACACCAAGATCTGCTCTGAGTTACAGTACAACTGCACGAAAATTACAGAACCAACTGATATTGCCAACATCCTGGCAGATAGGTTCAGTGCTAACTTTACCCCCCTCTCACCCCTTAAAGGGCCCATATCTATACAGGAAGAATGTAGAGTCCCTGTAATCACATCTATGCATGTAAAAGCTGCACTCTCTAAAACCAAAAACACAGCATCCATGGGATCAGACAACATCCCAGGCTGCGTTTTACATGAACTTCAGAATGAATTGGTTCCCCACCTAAGCACCATGTTCGATCACAGTCTCACATCAGGCTTTGTGCCCACTGAATGGTGCACAGCAACAGTTATCCCACTCCACAAAGGGGGAGCCACCACTGATCCTGGGAACTATTGCCCTATTAGCCTGATGAGCCTGGTCTGCAAGGCCATGGAACGTATCATCATGGAACTCATAAACAAAGACATTGGTAACCTCCAAACTCTGGACCTCACCCAGTTCAGGTTTGTGAAAGGCAGATCATGCCTTCTGAACCTGATTGACTTCTTTGAGGCAGTCACCAAAGCCATAGACGAGGGTAAGGTGGTTCACACAGCCTATCTTGACCTCGCCAAGGCTTTCGACACCATCCCCCATTCTGGAATTATAGCTAAACTCACTAAATTAGGTATAAATCCCTACATCACAACATGGGTTGCCAACTGCCTCACTGACAGAACCCACACTGTAAAAGTTGCAGACTCCAAATCTGACTTCAACCCAGTGACAAGTGGAGTTCCACTGGGTTCAGTCCTGAGACCTCTCCTGTTTGGTATCTACTTCTCTGAAGTACAGGCTAACACAAATAGCATCTGACTAATGAAGTTCACAGATGACTGCAAACTAGGAGCAATAGTTGAGTCCCCAAATGATGTGAACATCCTACAGAAGGGCCTCACTGAGACAGATGCATGGTGTCAGAGGCATGGCCTCAAGCTCAATGCCAAAAAGTGCATTGTCATTCCCTTTGGTAAAAACTCTGTACCTATGAACTACCACATAAACGGCAGTCTACTTAATGCCGGATGTGTGATAAGAGATCTTGGGACCCAGGTGGACAGCAGTCTCTCCTTTGATAATCACATGACCACAGCAGTCAGGAAATCCTTCTATGTGGCACACCTCATCACAAAAGGATTCTCATCCAGGAAAAAAGAGGTCATTGTTCCCCTCTACTCAGCACTCATTAGACCCATTATAGAGTACAACGCCCCTTTTGGAAAATACAAGACATCTGCAGCATCTGTAAAGTCCACAGAAGTATCTCACAAAGAGGATTACTGGCCTCAAACAGATGCCCTACACTGACCGTCTAAAAAAACTCCAGCTTTACTCTGTAGCATATCGCCTGCTCCGAGGAGGTCTCTGCCTAACATATAAAGCTATGTTAAACCCAGAGCTGTTGGACATGCTACACCTAAAGAAATCCCAATCCCTCCGAGCTACACGCTGTAGGGACCTAAACCTTATCACCACAGTAAGCAGGACATGCTGGAGGCATAGATTCCTGTCCCAGAGACTTCCTATACTCTGGAACAAGCTACCCATCTATGTCAAGCAAAGTTCCTCATTAGCACTCTTCAAAAAAATCTTGATGAGTGGATGGGAAATAGGAAATACACCCCGGGGATCATTTCTGTGGCTCTGCTCGACAGGGGAATAGGAAGTTAACTTTCTTGGGTGGTGTAAACCAGGGAACCTTGTTGGCTAGGCTTACTTAGGCCCTTGGGCCGATAGCCTAGTACCTACCTGTGAACCTATGAACATATAATACATAACGTTAAAAATATTAAAATACAATGTTAGATTCATGGGCAGGAGAAATAAGAGAAAGGAGGTGTAAGAGATATTAAGTAAAAAACAGAGTAGGTGAGGAAATGTGAATAGTGTGTATATTTGTTAAGTGTTACAAAGAAAAACATAGTTGTTGTGAAATTGAGGGAGATATAAGTAAGAATTGGTAAGCTGCTGGATGGAAAACCATGTCAGGAGTAATTAGAGATAGTAGCATTGGCATTAAGGGCAAAGGTTTAGAAGACAGCAGGAAATGTTAATTGATAATTTGCTTTACTTAGTATATAGGGATAATGTAGGTATCTAAGGGCCAGGAGAGTCTAGCCTGAGGAGGTACAAGAGCAGAGCCAAGTATTTTTAAAGTTTTAGTTTAACAAGTTTTTGAATTTGGATAGGTTTGCATTCAGAACAGAATGCTTGTATTGCACTTGTGGTCAGGATTGAAGTGTTCTACGTGTGCTGCAAACAACAGGAAGCCATTTACCACAACTGTAGCAAGAATTTTGCTACAATTTAAAAAATGTTTCTGAAGTAGTTTTCCTTTATATTTATCTGCATACCATCTATGTTTTTCTGCTTATGATGACATTTTTCTTATTATTGGAAATGTATGATAAATCCTGGCCTGTTTTAATATTGTGTGTTGCTTTTACCACATCTGTCCTTCTAATAATTTTTGATTATCCAATCCCCTTTATGTAATTTTCTAACAGTGATGCTTGTTTTAGTTGCTTCACCGTTTTCTCTGTTCGATGCTTCCATGGTGGCATTCTCCTTATTCCCTTCCTTTGTTACTTTATGTTTTGTAGTAAAACCTTATCTGTTAGTTTAGCTGCACAGTAGTGTCTTGGTTTTATTTCCATTATCTCACATGATTTTCTCGTAGTAGTCCCAGTTACTGTATTCATCTACTTTCCCAGTCTTCTAACATTTTGTTCTTACTTACTTTCTGTAATCTGTTTATTTTTTCTGTCTTAATATGCCTGTTCATCTCTATTAAATCAAGCAGGTCTTCCCTTAGATTATTTTTTTCTGTGCTGAGAGCATACTCTTTGCTCTCTGTCTCCAGCTTTTTTCCTTGCCGTGCAAGTTTAACTGGACTTTCATGCAAGTCTCCTACAGAAAGTTCCAGAACGTTGCTCTGTGACATATCTTCACATGCATCCTGCTCCATCTGCTCCTTTTCTGATTGGGGCCTCGTTGGCCCATCATGATGCAATATTGTCTATGTCTGAGTTTTTATTGTTTCATTCTCTTTCCATTGCTGTATAATTCTAATTGGACTGCAAGTCTGCTCAGAAGGTTCTGGAACACCACCCTGTGGCATATCTTCTTTAGATGCATACTGCTTCATTTGCTGCTCCCCCATATGGTAAATCATCGGCCCATTGTATTGCGACACTGACTGTGTTGGAGTTTCCGCACTAAATCCTTCACTTCCTAAATGGTCTAAAACTTCAGTTTCTATTTGTTTAATTTCCTTACAGTTACATTCCATTTTTGTGTGCTTATTTTTTATTGTGAAATTTACCATATCCAGATGTCTTGCCTATGTTTCTATTCAAATATTTTTGAAGCTGTATTTTTTGTATTGCTAAGATTGGCTTTCTTCTCTGCATAAATACCACATTGTATCAGATCTCTTTTTCTTTCCCATGTCCAAATTTTTTTATATCTTTCAATAACATCTGTTTTTGCTCCTTATGTTGTCTTTTTTTTCCTCTGATGCTTCCTTTTCCAGGTAACTCAATGTATCCTCATCTAGTTTTCTTCTGATATGGTTCATTAAGGATTCTTGCACAAGTATTTTATTTCCTGTAATTTCTCTCTTGCATTTGCTACATATCCTGTCTCTCTCGACATTTTTTAATGACAGTAACACACAACCTCTTCTTTATCCTCAGTATTTCACTTTATTGCCTCTGTGCCTTTTGTTTGCCCTATCATTTCTTTTAACACTTCCTTCTATCATGGGGGAGACACCTTCTACCTGATTCTGGCCTAGCCCTATGGCAGGAATGTTTTCATCAGGGGCGGCACATGCTATAGGACTGTGGGACTGCAGCCCCTCCACCTGTAAAATGGGTCTCCCACCTGTAAAAATGGATTAAATAAATTCCCCACTCCCCCCACCGTAGAACATATTAAAATAAAAAATTATCTGACTCCACTCATGCGTGCTTAGTTCCTGACTGCTGTGTTAGGCAGACCACAACTCCAAGTACACATGCTCAGTCATTCCGAGCTCCAGACTGCTCTGTTATGCAGTCCGGATAGGGAAAGCAGGAAACTCCACCCTTCCATCCCAGAGGTCTATGCGGTGACAACCGCACAAACCGGAGGGTCACTGGACTGCATCGCCCGCAGGCTGGACCAAAAGCAGGAGGCTCCAGTCTCCTCACATCTCACAGGAGACCCAATGGCATGCACAGGCCATTATGGCAGACCAATCAGGCTGCAGGATCACTACAGAGGAGTTGGTCTGAGGACAGGTGATTGCTGTGGAGGACATAGCTAGGGTGTTTATGAAGGACAGAGTTTGTAGCTGAGACAGGTAGGGTGTTTATGAAGGATAGAGTGTGTATGTGTGAAATGCCCCAGTTACTTCATGGAGGTGGGTGGAGAATAAGGCTTGAACCCTGTACCTTGGATCCAAGTGACAACATTTGCAGATTTTTGCTTCATATTTGTTCTGTTCCTCATAAAATTTGTGATTTCTGTATTTTTGTTACTTTACTTAACACAGCCAGTAGTGCAGTGGAAGCAGTGTTGCCTGACAGAATGTCTGGTTTGATTCTTGGCTGGGGTGCCTTCTGTGTGGAGTCTGCATGTCTTCCCTGTGTTTGTGTGGGTTTGCTCTGGTGTCCTCAGTGGGTATTTGTCCCTATTTTTTGGACTGTATTCCCCCATTATTGGCTTTGTCCAGGTTTTATGTGCCAAGATTGAGAACTATGGTGATAACTGAACTCAATGAATATGTTTGGGGGCTGTATTCCCCCATTATTGGCTTTGTTCAGGTGTTTGTGCTAAGATGTTGACAGCTATGGTGAGAACTGAATTCACTAAATGGTAGTGATTTAAGTTTCAGTCTTCCTTTCTTTCATAAAAAATAGATGATTTGGCATAGTGGTATGTTGCTCTGGCTGTTTTGCACAGGGTCCTGGGTTCAATACTTGGCAGTGAAATGTATGGTGATAACACAGCATTTTATTCTAACAGCTTTCCAACATTATACAAGCCATGTTTAAAATGTGTCCCTGGTTTTTGGGCTTTTGCCCCCCCCCCAAATAAATTTGTTTTTTTCCAGATTTCTTGTGCTGCAAAGTTCAGAGATACAGCTGAGTGTCGAGTAGATTTTACAAGGAGCTGAGAGCTGCAGGGGAACAAAAGTTTAGTGCTGCTTATGCCAAGTTTGCTTACATTGTAAATAGCTCTACAGCTAGTGCGCTTGCTTTTGATGCAGAAGGCTGTGGGTTCTACTCCCATTGCTGATACTGTACTCTGTTGTGAAGGGGATGGATGCTGCAGTCCTCTTTGGCAAAGATACCTAGTAATTATGAACCTGTTATCAGTTTGCCATCCATTCAGTACTATGATATTACTAGCATTATCATTTTTTAATGCAACATAGGCAATTTATTCCTCAAGGGCAACAGGCACGTTATTTGTAGATGAAACAATGACATATAAAGTTGTTTGCTAGCAGTAACCTCTTCATTAGTTAACAGATTTCTTTAATGTGGAATTATTTAGATGACTTTTACTTCTTCAGAGATCGTGCATATTTACTGATACTGGTGGACTGTAGAAGTTTGAGTAGACTTTTATGATGGAAATGTTCTGAATTGGGCAGTTTTGTCATTATTGGTGCATGCATTTTGTTTCATTGGCTACTGGAAAAATGTTCAAAACAATAAATTTAGAATGCCCTCTAACAACTGCACTGTATTGTACAAGGAATATAATTTAATACAGTCAGGAAGGTGTATCAAAGAGCATGTGTATGTTTCGTGTTCAAGGGGCCTATGATTTGAAAACAGCCCAAAATTAATCTTTATCTGCCACTGGAAAAATGTATTTTCTTTGAATGTGGGTTTCAATGCTGTTTCAATGAATGTGAGTTTCAAGGCCAGAGAAGTTTTAATTCTAAGTCTATTTTCATTGTGAGACTGCATTGCTTTGTTTAGTAGATATCTATTAGGATTTATGCTGTAAAATATAAAATAAAACTTTCAAATGAAATCCATATCATCGCAGAAGTAAAGCAGTATGCACATTACAGTGTTTATGGCAAATGGGGTGAAATAACCAAGGAATGGGACATTGGAATGGCTGCAGGGGGGATGCTCCATTCGACCGTGATTTTGTGAGGGGGGTGGCAGCAAACTCAGACAGCCCCGGCTGAACTATAACTCTCAACTGTCCAGAATTTTGCAGAATGAATAGATTTTTGCTTCTTATTTTTGGTTTGTTCCTCATAAAATTTGTGGTTTTCTGCCAAATCATTTAGGAATGAAGTCACTAAATAATGACAGACATTGAGTTTCAGACGTCATAACCTTCAGAAAAATGCATGCTAAAACAAAACCTGTTATTCTATCAACTGTCTTTTTAGTACTGCTTGTATGTTCCCCCAATATATTTGGCCTTATCCAGATTTCCTGCATTAAGAGGTTGAGAGGTATGTGCAAATAAATCGCATTATAGAATTAGGAATATCCAAACCTCTCAACTGTCTCCAATTTTGGCTCAAAATGTTGCTCTCCCCCTAATAATCCCTCTGCAAAATGGCAATTTTGGAAGAAAACATGGAGGGTTTACAATTATAAATAACTGTAATGATCAGAATTATAGATTACTTTTATTTCAGAAATGCATGTAGATGCTCTTATTTTGTCAGCTGCTCAGGTTAACAGTACTAATTTTAAAAATGTGTCCCTTATTTGATAGGTTCCAAGCTGTATTGTGTGGCAATTTTATATTTTTGCATAACATATTTGGTCTGTTTTTCATAAAATTGTGTTTTTTTGGCAAATTAGTAGCAAATCATTAAAGATTGAAGTTAGAAAATAATGGCAGACATTTGAGTTTCAGATTTTATACCCTTCAAAAATTCATACTAATGCAAGACCTACTACTATTCTATTATCTTTCTATGTTTATAAGAGCAATATTTAAAAATTGTCTTTTTGGGCCTGTGCCCCACTTCTATGTATGGCTTTGTCCAGATTTCTTGCTCTGAGGTTGAGAGGTATGAGTGTCAGAGCCATTTCAAACTGTGACCTACTTGTTGCACCCCACTCCCCATTGTAGTGGCTCTGGATGTGTCCAAGCAAGGCAAGGAGCAGTTATGCAGTGTAAGTTTGCAGAGTATTCCCCCATCCAACATGGCATTTCATCTGTCCTTGATTTTGCAGAATGTTCTGGTTTTCTGTCATATTTTTATACTGTTGATTTATGCTTATTATTCAGACAATGCATGCTATTTCAGTGCCCTGTTGCTCTGTATTAAAGTAGCAATGCTTTAATGACCATCAGGTAAGTTTGTCGGAGATTGTAAGATGCAAGTAAGCTTTAATAAGCATACTGTTAATTACCAACATTGAAAGCCTTTTCATTGTTGCCATGCAGAGAATATTTACATAACTAGATAATGTATAAGCCTTAGGTATTGAAATGCATACAACAGTATTTGTAATAAAGGACAGGATTACAGTATTTTCAGAAGCTCATTACATTTGTTGGAGACTTGCAGTTATCTTTGCAGGCTTTACCCGTAAACTAAACAGAATGCCAATCTATCATGTGTGGTCTATAACTTGTGCAGTAATCCTTTAAGCAATTTATCTTGAGCTTTTTTCTTGTTCGCTGTTCATTTTTTACTTTGATCATGTGTTCTCCATGAAACAAGTAGATAGTTGTCAGGCAGCAGGTCTTTTTTGGATAAGAAACATTTTTACAAGTGGGGGTATCACAGAGATCACTACTTTCAGCATGTTAATTGGTAATTTTATAAAGCTGAATATAAATTATAATTAGAACTGCAGTGCAAGAAGTGGTTTGAGCTGAGTGCTGCTAGTTTTTTTTTATACTTGATTTTGACTGGCATTCCAGTAATGTATTTAAAAAGCAATTTATTTTTTCATGCCTCACAACCTTTGTGTTTCCATCTAGATATTGAGTAAGTTGTCATATAGCCAATGCATTGAAATATTTTTTTCTTCTACACTTCATTTTGTCTTGATTAGACTCTTGTAATGATGGTTTGGCACCCAGGGCAGCGTATTTAATTAAAGTTCCAGTTGTTGTGGTTTTGAGCATAGCTCCACCCCTTTCTAATTGGTCACACCCCTCCCCATTGGCCCCACTTATTCAGCTGTCTCCTGCAGCCCCTCTTTAATTTGAAGTCACCAGCCGCCACTGGTTTTCATGTTCTATGGATTCTACATTGTGTTTTTTCCAATCCTGGAACCAGTGTGTACACCAGGACTGGATACTTTTTATCTTGGGACCTGTGGGTTCATAGCTTCATAGAATAGTACTAGGCTAACTGCCCTTGTGGGCCATTTGTAGCCTAGCCAATTAACCCATGCAAAATTCAAACCCTGCACCTTGTGTCTGTAAGGTAAACACCTTAACCATTATGCCAACCTCCCACCCCTGTGCGTACATTTTCCTTTTCATTATTATTATTATTATTATTATTATTATTATTATTATTATTATTATCATTATTATCATTCTTCTTTTTTTACCTACCTTTTCCCATGATATAGAGAACATAGGCAATAAATCGGTGTTGTCTTGATGAAATTTTGTAAAAACAGAGTCTACCACATAAAAGGTACTCACAAAGACTTAAGGATGAAATCAGATCCAGCAATATTACTCTCTTTGTTTTCTTGCTAACTCCATCTCTCTATTCAGACCCCTTTCTATCTCTTCATTTGGATCCCATTCCATTTTCCCATTTGGACTCCATTTCATCTCTCCATTCAGACCCTGAACAAAGTGTTCCTTGTGTTCATCCTTATTTGTAGAGGTACCAGACTACAGCCTTATTGTTTGACTGAATAGAAAGGACCCCTTTTGGAAGAGAGCCTCTTAAGCCAAAATGAATATGAGAATTGCCATCATCTCTAGTACACTGATATGTAATTGAGATCTTTGGGGCTTCAATGTCCACTAGATGGTCTGTCCACTTAATGATCCCCAATTTAAACCAGGCAGACATATCAAAGTTGACTGTCACTGAAGGAATCTGGAGTTGGAAATGGTTCCGTGTAAGAAACATCCTAGATCTAGTGACAATACCAGATGAGAAATACATGCTTTCAGTTTCAGTGACAACACCAGATGAGAATGAGATGCATTCAATTTCTGATGCAATTCAAGATGAAAATGACATGCTTTGGATTAATGTACTTTTGGATTGCCAGCTCAGCTGAATAAACCTGATGGAACAGCTAGAGGACTCCCACATGGAACTTGGCATTTGGCAATTAGAAAACATGTTGCTGAGACAAGACCTATAGTATTGAATGAAATCCCTATAAAAGCTGTTTGAGAAAAGTATATTACTTTTTTGTTTGTGAATTCATCGATATGTATTGGGGTAGTTGTTCCTATGGTAGTGTGGTGCCCTGCTGAGCTTAAACACCTCACTATGTTTCCTAATTATAATGTCTCATTTTGCCCTGCCAGTTAGGGTCACCAGCCCCCTGCTTACTAGTAAGGCATATTAGCAGGAGATGAGCTGGTCCAGGAGCTGCTGTAGCCAATCTGGGAGGCATTGCATGTCTTGTTGCCACCCTACCTCATTATGTGTAAATGCTACTTCTCCAATACACTGTGCCTGCAATGAACCATGGCTTTTGAGAGTGTCTCTGCTTTGATCCTAAGACAGCAATGATCTCCTATTCTTATCCATAAGCATAAGCTTGCAGCCACTTCCTAACCCATGGACTAAGCCTGGACTAGAAGTGACCAGCTTCTGCAATCACATTCCCCCTAACCCTTTCTCTTGAAGAAGACAAATCAGGCCAAGTATCGTCATGCCTGTCTTCTCTCTGCCAGCATCTAGCAAACATCTGAGCTGCTAAGCAAACCCAGGTTGCCTGGGTAGTAGTCAAGACTTTGTCTGTCTACATCATCAGAGTTAGCAAGGACAGTGTATTACAGATACCATTCATCATAGGTACAATGGTAAGGAAGGTATATAACTGATAACATTCATCACAGATACAAGGGTGAGGAAGGTATATTACAGATACCATTCATCACAGGTACAATGGTAAGGAAGGTATATTACAGATACCATTCATCACAGGTACAATGGTAAGGAAGGTATATTACATATACCATTCATCACAGTTACATGGGGAAGGAAGGTATATGACTGATACCATTCATCACAGGTACAATGGTAAGGTAGGTATATTATACAACTCCCCCCTTTTAATATTCAAAAACATGCACATTGTAAATCAGAGTTATAGTAATGGAAAAAGGTCCGGTCGCCTGGACCTTTTCCATTACTATAACTCTTTTTTCTTACTGTTTCGCTATGTTAAATGAGTTTAACATAGCGAGACAGCTTTAAAAAAAGCAACGGAGATTCTCTGTTGCTTTTTTAAAGCTGTCTCGCTATGTTAAACTCCTTTAACATAGCGAGACACTTTGTAAAAAGCAACGGAGATCTTGTTTTCTCTGTTGCTTTTTCAAAACTGTCTCGCAATGTTAAATGGGTTTAACATACCGAGACAGTTTTAAAAAAAGCAACAGAGATTCTCCGTTGCTTTTTTTTAAAGCTGTCTGGCTATGTTAAACCCATTTAACATAGTGAAAACAGTTTATAAAAAGCAACGGAGATCTTGCTTTCTCCGTTGCTTTTGCCCACAGTTCTGATGTACTGCATAGGTGTACGCATGTGTAGTACATCAGAACTGTCGCAGAATACCAGACAGCTGCGGAAGGGCAGCAAGGAGGCATTATACAATGCCATTATTTAAGAAAAGTAATTTTTTTTTCTTAAATAATGTCATTGTATAATAGCAATAATCACTTCTGGGTGTGGGTAATGCTGGATTTACCCACGGTTGGCTTTGTTTGGCCACTCGGGCTTCACCCTCGTGACCAAACCACGCCAACTGTGGGTAAATCCAGCATTACCCACACCCAGGCGTGGGTTATTGCTATATTACAGATATCATTCATCACAGGTACAAAGGTAAGGAAGGTATATTACAGATACCATTCATCACAGGTACAAGGGTAAGGAAGGTGTATTACACATACCATTCATCACCGGTACAACGGTAAGGAAGGTGTATTACAGATACCATTCATCACAGGTACAATGGTAAGGAAGGTATATGACTGATAACATTCATCACAGGTACAATGGTAAGGAAGGTATACGACTGATAACATTCATCACAGGTACAACAGTAAGGAAGGTATATTACTCGGCCTTCCTGAGAATACTGGAAAATATGAAGGTCTCTCCAAACACCATTATATTGGGCGACTTCAACTACCCAAACATAGACTGGGAGCATTACTGTAGCTCCAACACCCTAGCCCAAAGGTTCCTAGAATTTATAAACTCAAATGCTATGGAACAACTTGTTACCACTCCCACAAGAGGGGAAAACATACTGGACCTGATCATCACCAACATGGGGACACTATGCTCCAGACAAGAAGTGTATCCCTCACTGGTAAGATCAGACCATAAACTAATCTCACTGGATATTCACATCCCGACCGCACCCCCTGCCCAGAAAACCACAGTGAAAAACTTCTCTAAAGCAAATTTCACACACCTCAAAACCGAGGCAGAATCCCTCAAAGCCCCCGGGCCTGTGGAAAATACGGCCCAGACTGCAGAATCCTTTATAAACGCATTCTATGAACACCTTCAGGAATGCATGGATCATGCAATCCCAAATAAAACCAAGACCCAATCCTCCAAAGGCAGACATCCTGTCTGGTGGACCCCAGCCATAAACAAACTATACAATAGAAGGAGGAAGCTACTACATGATAGAGCAAAATCCCAAAAAGGGAAGGCATCTCTGATCAGTATTAGCAAAAAACTACGGGCACTCATAAAATCATCTAAGGCCAGCTTCGAGAGAAAAATTGCACAGGACACTAAGGATAATCACAAGGCTTTCTTTAGTTATGTTAGGAACCTGGGTGGAAATTCCCAGATATGCTCAGAATTAGTCCAAAATGACAAAAAATACACCGAGCCCACAGACATTGCCAACATCCTAGCTGACAGGTTCAGTGCAAATTCCCCCCCCCCACCAAAAGGGCAAATATCTATCCCAACAGAGTGCTGCCCCCTGACATCTCAGATGCTCAGGTAAGAGACGCCCTCTCCAAAGCAAAAAACACAGCATCAATGGGACCAGATGGTGTCCCGGGCTGCGTCCTACATGAACTCCAAGAAGAGCTAAACCCAAACATAAAACTACTGTTGAATCTTAGCCTTACTACAGGATATGTACCCAAAGAGTGGCGTACAACAACAGTGGTCCCTCTCCACAAAGGTGGTGCCTCAACGGATCCTGGAAACTATTGCCCCATAAGCCTGACTACCTTGGTCTGCAAAGCTATGGAAAGGATCATCATGGACCTCATAAATAAAGATATTGGGGACCTACAGACACTGGATCCTACCCAGTTTGGCTTTGTTAAGGGCAGATCCTGCCTCTTAAACCAGGTCGATTTCTTTGAAACAGTCATCAAGGCCATTGACGAGGGGAAGGTGGTCCACACAGCCTACCTGGAATTCGCAAAAGCCTTCGATAAAATACCCCACTTGGGCATTATAGATAAGCTCACCAGCTTAAATATAAACCCTTATGTCACTAGATGGGTTGCAAACTGGCTCAAGGACAGAACCCACATGGTTAGAATTGCTGGAGCCATGTCAGACTCCAAACCACTTACAAGTGGCATCCCACAAGGCTCAGTCCTGGGACCTCTCTTGTTCGGTATATATTTCTCGGCGGTACAGGCCAACACGGAAGGACTGTGGCTGACCAAGTTCGCAGATGACTGCAAACTGGGCGCCATAATCAACACTCCAGCCGACACAAGCATCCTCCAAAAGGGCCTCATAGAAACAGACAACTGGTGCCAGAGCCATGGCCTCAAGCTAAACGCCAAAAAGTGTATAGTCATCCCCTTTGGCAAAACAAAGTGCCACAAATTACCACATAGGTGGTAATTCATTAAGTACAGAAGAAGTCATTAGGGACCTGGGGACCCAAGTTGATAGCAATCTCTCATTTGACAACCACGTGGCCGAAGTGGTTAGAAAAACATTTTATATAGCCCACCTAATCATGAAGGGATTCACATCTAGATCAGGGGAGGTCATCGTGCCTCTGTACTCATCCCTCATCAGGCCCATAATTGAGTACAATGCCCCTTTTGGGATGTACCTTACCAGACACCTGCAGCAACTGGAAAGACCCCAAAAGTACCTCACCAAGAGGATCAAAGGGCTCAAACAGATGCCATATGCTGCCCGGTTAAAGAAACTCCAGCTCTACTCAGTGGCAAACCGCCTGCTCAGAGGCGATCTGTGCCTGATGTATAAAGCCATGTCCAACCCGGAATTAATGGACATGCTGCACCTCAGAAAATCCAAATCCCATCGAGCTACGCACTCGACAGACTTGAACCTCAGCACTGCAATAAATAGGACATGCTGGAGGGACAGATTCATAACCCAGAAGCTCCCTTCACTCTGGAATAAAATCCCAGTCTAGGTTAGGCAGAGTCCCACATTGACTCTCTTCAAGAGGAATCTTGATGAGTGGATGGGAGATCATAGGTTTACCCCGGCTATCACTTCTGTGTCACTGTTAGACAGAGGCACAGTATACTAACCTCAAAAAAAGGCATAGCAAAATTAATTTAAAATGAGTGGCGAAAGCCAAACACACTCTGGCTAGGCTTATAAATGCCCTAGGGCAGATAGCCTAGTATGAACCTATGAACCTATTACACATACCATTCATCACAGGTACAATGGTGAGGAAGGCATATTACACATACCATTCATCACAGGTACAATGGTAAGGAAGGTATATGACTGATACCATTCATCACAGGTACAACGGTAGGGAAGGTATATTACAGATACCATTCATCACAGGTACATGGGTAAGGAAGGTATAACAGTGATAAAATGGTTATGGACAGTGGGTATCCTATGAATGTAAGGATACAAACAAGAAGAAAGTGCTTATCTTTCTGATGTTTACTGTCACTTTGTGGAATGATGGATATTGTTGTGCATGTGTGTAGTGTATTTCTTTAGTTCTACTAATTTTTTTATAAAACCTACATTCAGTATAAGTAATCTGAATTCAGAAGAGCACATAAGAATTGCAACTTTATGTTTTTAGCTATATATCCAGGCCATGGCTGAAACTGGTCAACATGGGTCAAACTACTTAATTAATCAAGAAACAGACAGACAATATACAAATAAATAATACTAACGAGTTGGTATGCTTCTACCTGGACACCCAGTAGAGCATTACTAGCATCATGACTGGTAAAAGGGACCTCAGTTTAAAATCTCAAAAAAAAAGGATTGCATGTTCCTATCTACACTGCACCCCCATTAAGCTATACTGAGATGCAAGTCCTTTTTCAGTTATGACCTTCATTCGCATATGAAGTCAGGACCCCACAGTGCTTCTGGTTTAGAAGAGGTGTGCAACAATAACATTAAGTCCCATTTCCTTGTGAAGAAGGTTTAGTCTGATTTGTGTACATTTAGGCAAGACAATGCAGACAAACTAAATATTGCTTTTTTGAAGTGAACCTTTTCAGTATGAATTAGTTTCGTCTTGCTGGTTACAGAAGCAATGCTTAACATGTGCAAGCAGGCTCAGTGGTTATGAAGATAACATACCTCTCAGCCACTGAGTTTTAAAACTCACAGCATAGGGCCATAAAGGGGAGCATTTTCTTATTTATTTATTTATTTAATTATTTATTTGAAAAATAAAGCTTTCAGCTATTATAGCACTCATAGTTAATGATAATGAATATTTATAGGCTTAGTTTAGTTAGTTCGTATATATACACACACACACACACACACACACAGATATATATATATATATATATATATAAAGTGAAGTAACATTATGAATATGTCAGTAAATTTCGGGCGAACACTTCTAAACCTTAGGATAAAAAGCAAACTGCAGTGTTTAAATCGTAAGAGTTGAGAGGTATAAAGAGTTACCATTTTCCTTTCTCTTCTCCTGATTTCTTTATGTAACTCCCTTTCACCACAGTGAAACCTTTTTTGCTATCTCAGTCCCTGTGATCACTCCTAAACATTACCCAAGCCCCTTAACTCTTTCATAATTTTTCTTCTTCTTAAGAAATGCTTGTTCAACAAACTAGCAAAGAAAATTTACTAACACAGGGCTTTTTATTTTTCAGCAGACTGAATATGACTGTTGGCTTTAGCCTGCAATGTCAGTGCCAAGCTGCTAACGTTTTAATTAGAAGGGAGAACAATAAACACTCTGTTCTGAGATATAGGTTGCTTTTTACACAAGTTGTATCAATCCGTGGTCCACAGAAACTCCCAATAGTATGGCTTTCTTTTTTTTAACATGATATATTGGTTTCTAGTGTGCCACTACTGAAAAAAGAATGCAGCATTCTCTTTTCCTGAAGGGATTTACTGATCATTTTTGGAAAAAAGTTCTAGTGTTTTCTGCTCCACTTGTATATTTCCAGTCTTACCATGGAAAGAGCAAGTCCTGATCTCTCACTGCACAGTAGTTTTATTGTAATTGTTTAAAAATCTTAGTACTACATGGTATATTGTTAGAAAGTATCTGGTTGTTAAGAGTAATTTGTCATAAGAAAAATTAAACAGATATAGCACCATTATTTAGAAAGGGTAGTATTAAAGATAATCTGTTCCTTTTTTGTCTGTATAGGAAAATGTCACTTTCTTTCTTGCTGTCAACCTGTTTAGCTTTGTTATTGTCTTAGAATGTACATTGTAACATGTGACTATGTCACCCATGAGGCTTACTGCTTAACACATACTTGTAATATTTGTAGCTGTACCTATGTCCTGAGTTATGAATAAAAGGGGTCATTAATGACCCCTTTTATTCATAACTCAGGACTCAGGGCCCCCCCATAACCCCAACAAATATGGATGGACAATTCCCTATGGTTTCTCCTGCCAGCCTGGTTGATATGGGCATCCTGAGACAATGTAGCAACTGCCTCATGAACACTGACGACCCTCTACTACTATCACCAAGGAATACAATCTATGAGGTATACAATTACATTAAGAACCTAGAGTCTATGCTTTCTCCCTCACAAGCCAGTATATCTGGCACTGAGAAAGTTGTCAACACAAACACCATACCTCAAATAGCACCCACATCTACACAACACACACCCACATATGTGGAAGTCTTCAACAAAAACATACCCAAACAAAAGAGACCTCCGAGGTAAAAACACACACAAACTCCACAGCCCACAGCATCACACACCACACATAATCCACACACCTGTGTCTCATAGCCACTAAGGCCTAACCATAACTCAACATATTAGTCATAGGAGACTCCATTGTGAGACACACAGATGTGCCCCTCAACAGGCTGGATAAGGAGAAAGTCACAGTTAGTTGTTTGTCAGGTGCCAGAATCCACCATATCACACATGCACTCAAGGGTCTCAGTAACAGGCACTATTATGACTCTGTCATAGTCCATGTGGGTGTGAATGACTTGAGACATACCTTCCTGGACTATATGAAGAGAGACATGATTAAGCTAGCTGAATATGTGTTGCAGGCAGGTATGTCCCCTAGCCTTAAGCAGCATTCTGCCATCACCCAGAATGATTCCTCAATACAAACAGAAAATTATTAATTTTAATAATTGGTTTAGTTTCTGGTGTCATTCCAAGGGGATCCAGTACCTGATAGCCTGGGAAGACATGAGCGACAGACCATGATGCTTTGCCAGAGATGGCCTGCATCTGTCTCCCTTGGGCTTCAGGCTTCTGGCAATGGATCTTCCCTCCCCATAGTGCCTTTTTTGGGCAATGCCATGAGGTTAAAACCAACATGAAAAGTTCATCAAAACGCAAATTAAAGGTCATGCTGCTAAACATTCATAGGTTCATAGGTAGGTACTAGGCTATTGGCCCAAGGACCTATATAAGCCAAGCCAGCAAGGTTCCATAGCTTACGCCACCCAAAAAGTTATTTTTCTGTGCCACTGTCGAGCAGAGACACAGAAGTTAGGAGTCTAAAAATCAAATTGCACTCATTACAAGCATTCTTAACCTAGAAGATGTTGACATTTTTGTAGTCACAGAAACCTGGTGCAGAGAGTATTCCAGCCATGCCAGGTTACTCATCCTATCAAACATTCAGACACCAAACTGTGGGGAGCAAAGCAAAAGGAGGTGGAGTTTCAATATATATGAAAGACATAAATACCTCCAGGCTGGTCAAACAGTATGATGCACAGGATGCACTCCAGGTGCTGTTAACCATTGACAAGACCCCTATTCAAAGCATAGGTAGCTATGGACCCCCAACTTTGATTCAAGATGCCCCCCTTCACCTATCTGGACCTCTTTCAATCTATCAAGATTCAACCCTTTACCCTGATCTTGGGTGACTTTAACTATCCAACCAAAGATTGGAAGAACTGCTCATGCCAAAACACAAATACCCAGAGATCCCTTGCTTTCATCAATGCAAATCCCTTGGACCAGCTGGTTGACATCCCCACAAGAGGTGATAATATCTTGGACTTGGTATTAACCAACATGAGTAACCACTGCAGCATCCCTACAGTGTCATCGTCCCTGGTAAAATCCGACCATAAAGCAGTCACTTTCGAAGTCACCATCTTCCCTTCCCCCCCCCCTTCTACAGTCAAACATAAAAACTTCTCCAAAGCTGATTACAACCTCCTGAGGGAAGATAAAAACAGTTTCACAGCCCCCTCCCCCTCCGTAGGAACTGGCACAAATGTCCAAACCTACACCAAACCAAAGTACTATATGAGCATTTATTATAGCTGCGTGGAATCAGGAATACCTGACAGGACAAAATCCCCCTCCTCAAGGAGGAGTAAATCTGTCTGGTGGACATCTGCAATAAATAAACTCTACAATAAAAGGAAAACATTGCTGTCCAGGACCAAGGAGGAGCAAGTGCCTAACTGGAAGCAATCTCTCCTTAGCTGGAACAAGCAAATAAGAGCACTAGTGAGATCCTCCAAAGCAAACTTCGAGTCCAAACTGCCCACATCTACTAGAGACAATCATAAGGCCTTCTTCACATATGACTGCAATCTCAAAGGAAGCACTCAGATCTGCATAGAACTGATCGTCAAGGACACCACATACACAAATGATGTAGATAGCCAACCTGCTGGCAGACAGGTTCAGTGAAAACTTCACACCTCTGACCCACCCCATCAGTAAATCAGGACATTCCCAGTACCTGCCCCATCCCCTTATCTCCAGGGAGAAAGCCATCACTGCCTTGTTAAAGGCAAAGAATACAGTCTCCATGGACCCAACAACATCCCAGGCTGCATCCTAAATGAACTTAGGCTGGAACTTGCAGTACCATTAGGCATCCTATTTAAGCAAAGCCTGATTACCGGCTTCATCCCAGCTGAGTATAGGACAGCCAATGTCATCCCTTTGCACAAAGGTGGAGTGTCCACTGATCCAGGAAAGTATAGACCCATCAGCCTAACTAGCCTGATCTGCAATGCCATGGAATTGGTTATCAGGACATTGGCAACCTCCAAACACTCGATCTCACACAATTTGGTTTCGTCAAGGGGAAGTCATGGCCGTTAAACTTGGTCAACTTCCTTGAGAGAGTCACCAAAGTCATAGATGAGGGGAAGATGGTGCACGCCACCTACCTTGACCTGGCCAAAGCCTTCGATACTATTCCCCACTAGGGTATAATGGATGAACACTCTCAACTAGGCATCAATCCATATGTTACTAGATGGGTAGCAAACTGGCTCATTGATAGAACCCACCTAGTCAAAATAGAGGAAGCCACCTCAAGTAGTAGACCCATAACACACAGTATACCCCAGGGATCGGTCATGGTGTCTCTGCTGTTTAAGATATACTTTTCTGAGGTGCAGTTTAAAACCAGTGGGTTATGGCTGACCAAGTCTGCAGATGACTGCAAGCTGGGCACTGTCATCAATTCCCCTAGTAATGTGGATATCTTCCAAGAGGGTCTCACCCAAACAAATGACTGGTGCTAGAAACATGGCCTCAAACCGAATGCCAAAAAATGCATCATCATCCCCTTTGGGGAGAGTGACATCCCCACAAATTATCACATTGATAACAAGGTCCTAAGCACTCAAGCAGTTGTGAAGGACTTGGGCACCCAGGTTGATAGCAATCTGACTTTTGACCACCATGTTGCTTCCATTGTACGGAAAACTTTATACATGGCCCACCTTATAAGTAAGGGTATCTCATCCAGGGGCAAAGAGTTCATAAGATCCCTGTATTCTTCCCTTATAAGGCCAATTCTTGAGTATAATGCCCCCTTCAGAATGTACCTTGCAAAGCACAAGCAACAGTAGGAGAGACCACAGATGTTCCTCACCAGGAGAATCCAGGGCCTCAAACACCTACCCTACACAGATAGGCTAAAAGCCCTGTCTCTCTACTAAGTTTCATACAGACTCATCAGAGGTGACCTCTGTCAGGTATACAAAGCAATCTCAGACCCTGCCTTGATGGGACTGCTGCATATCCACGAGCCAAGCTCCACTCGTGTAACCTGTATGTGTGACCTCATCCTGGTCTGTGACATCAATAGGACTTGGTGGGACAGATTTGTGTCCCAGACACTCCCCCGTCTGTGGAATAGATTCCCTCTCCATGTCAAATTTAGTACCTCATTAACCCTTTTTATGGATAACTGGATGGGGAACAGAAAATACACCCCTGGGATTCCACCTGTATCCCTGATGGACAGGGGCATTGGGTGCTGACTTGTCGGAACATGGACTAATTCTTGGCTAGGCTTGTAAGGGCCTCAGGGCCAATAGCTTAGTAATTTCCAATGATCCTATGATGAGTCCTTCAAAAGGGGTGTTCAATTATATTGACTAAAATAAATATTGATATAAAGGGTAGTATGTAATCCAAGCAGTAAGGCTTTTTGGAGTGGCCCTGCTGTTATCACAATAGGCATGAACACTCTCAGTTTATTAAAAGTACTTTCTAAATAACAACCAGAATAAAATGTAGTAAAATATAACAAATAAAATGATTTAAAATAAATATACACTGAATAACTGATTCTAATAAACCGCAGAGTTTCACACATAGGAATTATGAAAATAACACTGTACAATAGGTTTCACAATGATTGTAGAAAATCTCTAATTATATAACTGTATTTCCCTAACTGTCTAAAGATTAACTGTCCCTGTATAATCTAATTAAGTCAGCAAGGCAAGATGACACTGTTACTTCTGCAAGGCAAAATAAGAATTTATGTCCAGTTTTCAGGCTGTTGTCTGGTCCAAAGCAACTGGAATAGCAACTCCTACTATTTCTGCTGAACAGCTCTGGAAAGCTCTGAGTGATAACTACTGATCTGGAAAACAATAACTGACAACTACTGCAACACCTACCAAGCATTAACTGACTCAGAACCTTCTGAAGAAGTTCCAGAATTGTTTGGAATGTTGGAACAAAAGCGCTAAACTTTTAAAAATTTTTAATAAATTCGAGTTTTAAGTCAATTGAATTTTAAGTCAGTTTGGTCCATTGAGTATAGAGGTGTGTATGCTTACTTAGTTAGTCAATTTCTAGAGGAATTTAAAACCCAAGCATTTCTCCAAAACACCAAAACTAGATTATTATGCCTCTGTCAACTGAAAAAAAAAACAGTGGATGTCCTGAAATTACTATCAGAGCCAACGTTGAGAGGTTGCAAAGCCATGCCCAGGAGCAACTTTGGACTTCCCATATATTTAATCTAGAATTTGTAACAGAAATCCTAAACACAGATTAAAATAATATGGCAGTTGTCTCTGTCTTTCCCATTGTCTAAATTTACAAGACATGAGTGTCCTCCTTCACCCTTTTTATTTGCACCGTACCTTGAGCCACTAGCCTGGGTAATTTGGGAATGCTGTTAAAAGAAAGGCATTGATTGCAAGCAAAGCATAAGCTATTTTTTTGTGTGTAAAATCCTTCTAGTACACAACAGTGGCCAAAACAAGGATTTATTTTCCACTTCTTGACCATTTGAAGGCTTCTGTTGCATTTTCAATCTTTGATAAATAAACAGAAGTCAGATGTCCCCTCTATGAATTACAGCCCATCTTAGTGTATCAGAACTAAGCTTCTACTAACCTGAGATTGTCAGACATTTAGATACATAGGGGCAACCTTTGCAAATGCACTGGCATTTACTTTTCTGGTTTTGCATTGTAACATTGCATGCATTACACCACCAGATGCCTGTTCCATATGTGATTTAGATGTTCCTCAGAAAATGTTTGTAGTTAAAATGCCCCTGCTACCATTGTAATGAATCCTCTCAGATTATCACTCAATTAGTTCCCTTCTTGCCTTATTCTTTTTTTTTGTCAGAATATCATAACTATAAATATATACTTTCTTATTATATCCTTTAATAATTATTTCAATGCAAACTTAGGGAACTTGCAAGTATTATTATTTATTTTATTTCCTCTTACTCTCTATCCCAGTTACAACACTAAAAACATAAAATGGACACTATTTATTTATTTTAATTTTTTTCATCTTATGGACTTTATTTCTTTGTTTTTTTGTTTTGTCAGTTCAGATTAAGTTTTTTTTTTTATGGTGAGAAGGAAAACCATTTCACTTCAACAACTGCATTCTTAATTTATCTATTCTAGCTTCCCCTCTAGAAGTTACATCCTTACTTCATTCTCATTCTTCCTATTAAAATTTACAAAACCTGGCCAAGAAGGAGGGGAGTGAGTGTCTGCTGCCAGCTCATCCATCCCTGGGTGGAAGGAAGGTGGTTCTGGCTTTTCACATGGCTAACACCTAAGAGGGGCACTCGATGTTCACCTAATGGTGCTCTGAGCCAGTTGAACCAAAACTGTCATCAATGTACTTGTATTAAGTAGCCAAGGGGAAACTGGCATGCGGAGTCATGCTTTCTCTCAGGAGGTGGTGACTGTGAGCTCAGAAGAACCACTAAGAGGGAAGGGTGATCAACAAAATGAGACAGTAGGCTACCCCCCCCTCCCCAAGACCAGCAAGTTGGCCTGCTCCTTACCACCTGACTCTTGTTGGGAATGAAGAGCTGATGGGGATAGGCTGCAGGGATCTCACCTAGTGGGGGAATATCCAGCTGTCATTCTATCTGAACAAATTGGTCAGTTGGGTGAAGTTAGAGGAAACACTGTGTGAAGACATGGAGGCAGCAATATAAATTGGCAAAGCTTCCTTATGCAAACCTTCACTATTTATACATAATATTACTGTATTAGTATTATATTATAATATTGTACACATGCAAGCTACCTTACCTAGTACAAATAATCATACAAAAATATGGTTTAATATTTTTTCCTAATAATGGCCATTATCAATCGTATTATCTTCACAAAAAAGGCACCATTTGTGATATTCTGAATATCATAGTAATAAGCTTCAGTTCAGTACATATACAACAAACATTGAAATAAAAAATTCCAGCAATTAGAACAATGTGGCATCAAGCACAGTTGTAAAAATCACACCATAACAATTTTCAGCTTCTGCTGACTTAATATATAAAATATCCCTTATCCACTTGAACTCATCCGGTGCATATCTATATACTATCAGATATTCCAGCATAATGGCTTTAATACAACAGTTTTTATAGGTTCGTATGTTCAAAGGTACTTACTAGGCTATTGATCCATGAGGATCCTTAGGTTAGTCATGCATTCTTAAGAAGATTTTAGCCGTATATTTTAGGTACAAATAATCCAGGGTCCTTGTATTTTATTTATGAATAGTCCAGAACCAGGCATACATTTACATGTTACCCCATCCATAAGGAACAGAGTTGCTAAGCCTGGGTTAAAATTTTGGTTTCTTATCTATATGTCCAGATTACACTTAAATAAAATAAAGGATGCACTTTGCTTTATGTAGAGAAGAAAATAATTCCAGAAAAATGTTATTTTATATGATACATATATATACCGCCAATGTGTCCTATTTATGTTGCAGAAGATCTTTAGATCTCTTGAATGAGTGTTTATTCCACTACTGGACTTTTTGATGTGTAGTAGGTCTGAAAGGTATGGTCAGTTGGACTCCTCTGTAATCAAGGCACAGATCACCCATTAGTAACCTGTAAGTTACCAAGAAGTGGGAGAAGAGTTTGAGGGGTCAGTGAAGCTTTTATGATTTAGGCCAGTAATTTACTTGGTGAGAAAACATTGTGGTCATTTAAGTTGTGTCAAGGGTTGGGACAGGTGCATAATGGAGGGGGTATTATACTCAATAATTGGTCTTATAAGTGCCAAATGCAATGGAATGATCACATCTATTGACCTGGACACAATACTCTTACTAATAAGCTGTGCAACAAACAAAAAAGACTTATTACAATATTAGACACACGGTGATCGAAAGGCAGTTTATTGTCTACATAGGTTCCCAGGTCCCTAAGTACTGGATTAAGTATCAGGGGTGCATTGTCAGTGTGATAGTTACAGAGGATGTCATGTTTGCCAAAGGATACAATTATACATTTTTTGGCATTTAGTTTTAGGCCATGGTTTTGACACCAGTTATTTATTTGAAAAAGGCCTGCTTGAAGGATTTTGTCATCTTCTAGAGAGTTTGTGATGAGCTTTTAAACAACTGCAGGTATTTTTTTTTTAAGAAAACCCATGTTGACAATTGAACTCTGCTTCTTTATATGTGCCATTCATGTTCATATATTAACAATTTAACTTTAAAGTCATCACTCATCGAAGGAGCTGCACCTAATAATAAAATACAAATAGATGAAACTTAAAATGTATCTGGTTATCTAAAGCTTTAATCTTCATGGTTACTCAATTGTCCACATTTAAGATAATTCATGAATTATAATTTGTAGCCCTGCTTCTATATATCATTCAAATACTCTGAGCCTGTCTATATATAAAAAATCTATTTGTATTTTAAATATACTCCAATAATAAGAAATCTATCACAGCGTTATCTACAAGACAGTTATTGTAGTTACACCCCTCCTCCCAAAGTAATGCACTCCTCAGATCCAATACTTATTGGGATCAATTTTCTTTCTAACTGCCACAGTGCTTCTTCCTTCTCATATGTGGAAATTCTGCCAAATCATCCTGGGTATACCAAAATAACCCTCTGGTATTGACAGTGGTAACCTGTTCACCTTTATTATCCCCAGTGCTGATTTAGTAATCCTGTCCACTACACCATCTTAGTTTTCACAAAATCCAACAAATTAAATCCCTGTTCTCCTTCCAGTACTCCAATCATTTTCAATTTTTTTTCTTATGAGCCTTGTCTTCTATATATTACACCAACTTCTGCTGTATTTATTCCAACCAATCACCCATATTTTCTATCTTATTTCAATCTTATTTTACATTTCCTCAATTTGCAGTTGTACAAGTATCATTGTGACCTACTGATTGTGCAGAACTCATTATCATTTACTTGAAACATTTCCAGTCTTATTGCATGTCTACCTAACAATTCATAAACCCAACTTGTTTCTTCCAGCTTTCTGGTTATCATCGTAACTTAAAGCTGAACCACTTCTTTATCATCACACATCTGCTGTTGTAGCTGGTTTTGCTCTTAAATATCACATTTACATATT